>NW_020438964.1:486067-504403 GCF_000699045.2 Agrilus planipennis
CCATTTACTACTGAAAATATCAACGAGATGTTTATTTATATTTGAAGACATATTAAAGGCTTTAACGCTTGTTTTCGACTCGCACTACTATTCATGATTGAACAAAACTTTTGGCAGGTACTGTATGAAAAAGTATGTTTAATGAATAAGAGTCGAGAGTATAATGAGCTTTTTTCTCCCTACCTACGATTTGGCAGCGCGCATCCAAGATATTGGAAGGGGTCAAACTGAAGGTCACATCGCTACAGAAACTAAACGAAGTATAGGTAATTCTGGCAATATATCGTCATCTGTAGGTATTCACTGGTAACTGTCAACAACTTCCTAAACTGAATCGTTTTGTAAAAGTAAAATAATAAACTCCACAAATTATAAAAATATTGAAGAAACAAAACAGTTTATTAATAACCTCAAATGATCATTTCGCCACAGAGAGGATTCTGCTCTATTAATAAATTGTTTTGTAACATAAACGTTTGCTTCATTCTTGTCGTTATTATGGAATGACAAGAATTAAAAGCTTCTATAATTTAATTAAGAACAAAGCACACACTTAGAAAATTATTGAAGAGAAAATCTACCTCTAACCCAACAGCACTAATCCAACGCTGTTGGATTAATAAATGAACTTTTTTCTTTGCCAACCTATTACTTAAGCAAATCCATCAGCATTACATTATATAAAACTAAGCTTGAGAAAATCCAACAACATGGGCGAAACGTCGATTGTAGTTTTTTAAATAAATGCAATATTTCAAGACAGACGAAGAAGGGCAAGAAAGATATAAGGCTATAAACTAGAAAATAGGAAGTACGAGGGTGGATTGATAAGTTTCCGGCCTGACCAAGAAAAACAAGGTTTTTAAAAATTTTTTTTTTTTATTTCTCAACATAATCTCCTCCAAGGCTGATACATTTCTCATAGCGGTGTTCCAGTCTATTAATGCCATCTCTATAGACTGATTCGTNGCAAAAAGAAACTACGGGAAGGTTCCGGAAATTATCAAACATTCAAATAAAGGTACAAATAGTTTTAACGTCCAACAGAAGATAGCAATAAAAGTCAGGTGTTTTAAATGTGCTAAGACGAGAAGTCTAAACGGTAAAGTATTTTTCGCCTTTAAAATTTTAGTGTCCCTAAAACATTTTCGTCCGGGCTCGCAGGCCTAAGCATCAATCCAACACTGCTAGCAATGTTGCAGTTGTATCAGTTGTCAGTTTACTATTGAGGATAGATATTTGATAGATATTCGCACTGTTCTCTCCACTTATATATGAAAGGACTATAAATTCATTCAATCTAAAAGATTTTTAGGAACTTTTTGTTAGCTTTTGAAGTATACCCAATTAATAAAAGATGACAACGGAATTTAATACTAGGTACATAATATAATAAAACCAAGTTAGTATAAGCAATGATACTTCTAATGCAAAATCCTATGTATTTTCTTATGGTTCATTTTCCTCCTTTTCCTACCGTTTTACCCCCTCTACTACTACTTTAACGTCACAGCCGTCGACGATCTTTGACAGCTGTCATCGTGAGTCATCTTTGACAGCTATCAACGTGATCCATCGTTGACAGCTATCATGGTCAGCCAGAAATTCGCCCCGCTCCTTCAGCTCACAATGACAGCTGTCAAAAATAGCTAACGATGACAGCTGTCAAAGATGGCTGACGGCCGTGACGTTAGACTAGGAGTGGAAGGGGGTAAAACGGTAGAAAAAGAACGAAAATGAACCTTCATAAGAAAATACATAGGATTTTGGGCTAGAACTGTTACTGGTTATCTACTTAAGTTCATTTTCTTGGGTAGAATTTTATATCCTCCTCTAATTTCTAATACCTTGACGGCAGTACAGAATGGGGTTGCATCGGTTGTGTTTAGCGGATGCAGATGCGGATCAGGATGCGAACTTTAGTGAAATTAAACTTGTGGATTCGGATGAGGGTAAAGGCTACGTTGTAGTAGCAGAACAAATAAGTACTAAACATCCTCATTACGACATGCGATTCCAGATGAGGGTGCGGATTTTAAACAATTCAACGTTACAGATGCGGACGAACGTGCAGATATTTAACTTTAGTTTAGAATCATATAAAGAATTGCTCTATTATGTGCACTATCATTTGTTTCCGTACTTCTATGTCTTAAAAGCTAACCGTCACTATGCCCACATTATACCTAGTTAATAGATCCAGGTTAACACCCGAGTCAAGATCCGCCCTTCGCATATTAAAAGGCTTATGCGATTTTGTACGTGCTTGTGTAGGGACCTTACGTATAAGGCAAGACTGAGGAATAAAGTTATTTTATATTAACATTTTACTGATAATTCTTTAGGAATTTTTCGGACCATTTGATCTTATTACCATGGTATCTATTCATAAACTGGCTTCCTACTTAAAACGTATCGTACCGAAGTTCATTTACATACTCATATATATATATATATATATAGGTATATTTATATCAAGACTGCTTCAGTAAAATGAGGCTCCGGTATCCATAGTTCCTTATACACTAGAATCACAATGAACTGGGAAGTTCCCAAAGGGAAAAAGATCAAAAGGCGCCCTTTTCCACACATCGCACACAAAAAGTACACACACACATATAAACACACACACACAAAGTCACTCACACACGAACGTAGGAGGCTTGTATTCGGCGGAAGGGTGCGACCGTGACTTATTCAAATTCAGTTTTCAGGACGGAAACGAAAGCAAATAGCGAAATGACTGAAGCGGCCGTTTTGGCGTGCACATAAAATACATAGTACCTATACATATAGACGTACACCTTTACTTAACGATAGGTATACAAAATATAAAAAGAGAGAGCGGGAGAGAGAGAAAGAAAGAGAGATATAAAGAGACTTCAGTGGCGGCACGTTTTCGCCGGTAGACCTTTCATCTTTTAAAAGCTATTTCACGATCACGGTGTAGAGGTTTTAAATCGATCGACAACCGGATGTGAACAGCACTTCTCCATCAAGTCACACTGCCGTCTGCGTAAGTCGTCCAAATCTTTCTAAATGCTAAACAAAGCCGTCGTCGTCGTCGCATTGTGCACCCAACAGGAAAAATTCCTCAAAGGGCAAGATTCATCCTATCATCCCCTTATTTCTTGTTACATGTGCACTACAAGACGTTAAATAGTGGATAACTCGAAAACGTACAATGAAGCGAATTTCCTTCTGAAATATTTTTTCCAAGTGGTAGTGCACTCTCTGATATCGCAAAAAGAAATATACACAATTACATAAAGTATAAAATAAAATGTATGTTTACATACTTATACAAATAGTGCATACCTAACATGAAAAAGAAAATCAATTCAAATTTCAGTAATTATTTGTAAATATTAAATTACGTTCGCAGGCTTAGTAATCCACATTTCAGTAACGACTGCTCTGAACAAATAATATCTCCTGGACTCCGTTCATGACACTCACAATACAATGCTACTAGAAAATTTATTGTTCTTCATGTCCACTGGTTAACTGACAAGCTGTCCCATCGTTCTACAGGGTGGTATAGAGTAGTGGAATGAGTAAAATGGAAGGCTAGCTTTAGGAATCGTAGGAACAGATGGGTGGTGGTGACTAGGGGCAGAAGTGCGAGTAAATAAACAAAATATTAATTATCTCTAGAATATTTCTGTCTTAGCGTTGTCTACACGATCCACATAAACTACAGTAAAACATGGATCAAGGTAGTCCGATAAGGAATCGACTACAGGTGCGAATCCAAGAGGTGAAATGAGGGAATTTCCCCTCTAAAGAACTCTAAGACTATTGGATTATTTCAGTATTGTGGAAAACGTTGTATAAGAAAAATCGAATTAAGAGATTAGTCCTCAACTTTCAATAAAAATAAGAAAATAACCGTCTTCATTTTTAACGGAGAAAAGTACGTGAAATTGTCACTCTTCTTGAATGATTCAAGCTAACTTAAAAGTATTGAATTTTAGAAAGCGCAGTTTATTGATGAATTACTCCAGAAGCCACATTTAGGAAAAAATTAATCCACCACGGAGAATGGCTTATGGATTCTCCCCTGCGACTAGAACGGTGGTTGTCGGCAAGATGCATGTGAATTCCCGTACAGAAAATAGCATTAATTGTATCTTTTGATGATCATATATTTGCAGTCGAAGAACTGGGTATATCAACGCCATCCTGACTGTAGTTAAATTTTACGGTAAGACGTTCAAATAACAGGAAGGATTACCTAGGCTGGCAGATACTTCGCTTGAGCACCATTCGCTTTCTGTATCTACATTCTGTTCCTACTGAAGTATTCGCTTGCTTAGAATAATGATTCCCTCTATTATTTGAACATATTACCTTAAAATTTGTTCACAGTCAGGATGACATTGAAATTCCGGTTCCAATTTTTAGACTATTAGTGAAACACGTGCCTTGTACATCATATTTTCAACGTACTTTTCTTTTCTAAAATATATTCTTCATGCAGAGTTAATTCCTTACTGATAAATGTAAACTTTATGTTCAACTACAATAAAATGAAGGAACTCGCATTTTTTGTAGAATTAAATAAAATAATTACTTTTGAAAAAGTAAACTGCAGCGGAGATACAAGTCGAGCTGAAGGAAATCCATAGGGACGCTCCACCGCCACTCGACCACTTATTACTGGATAAATGATCTAAGGCAACACCGCAAATGCTGCACGTCCGAAACAACAAATTGAGTTAATTTCGGAATACCTGCCCAAAATAAAATCGCCCTATGAAACTTTATATGAGACCTCTGAGATTGTAGGTTTCTCATAAAAAAGGTACATCATTATTCTGCACTGTTGTAAATCCAAAAGTGGAATGCGCGATTAGTCCTACGTTTGTTCACTTATTAAGATTGAAAATGTTGGAACAAGGACATTTCAAAAATATTAATATAGTGTTTAAAGGAGCTATAGGGTAGTCAAGCAGTATTGGCATCGTTTTCTAATTCTGGTCAGAGCACGGATCTACGTAACACCTTGGTATCAATGAAACAATAAAAACAAAGGTAATTTGCAGTGTAAACGCTTCTGTAAAAAAATGAATAAATAAATAAATAAATATAATAATTTAAATCTCTATTGTTACCCGTAAAGCTAGAATAGCCTCCCGCGTAACAATAGAGATTAAAATTATCATATTTATTTATTTATTCCTTTATTTGGATACTTAGTTTGTATAACGAGAAACAGACGGTTATAGAGCTGGAGTTGCAAGGTAGAGAAGTAAATATTTGGAAGGGAGTCAGACAGGGATGCACATCGTCACCGCCACTTTTTATCTATACATCGAAGACGCGATGAACATCATAAAAGACAGTACAATTGTAGGGGATATCAGGGGGCAAAATATTAGTATGCTTAGATTTGTAGATAATATAGCAGTATTAGCCTTTAGCAAGGAGAAGTTAGAGATAGTTTTAAATAAAATGGAAGCGGTATTGACAAAACAGTATTCTATGAAAATAAATAAGAGCATAACAATGATATTGGTATGCAAGGGAAGAAAAAGAAGGAAAAGAACGAATATAAAGGAGACGAACAAACAGATGAAGTGGCTGATTTTATGTATCTAAGAAGTCAGGTAAGTCGACATGGAAGAAGTAGCAGGGATATAAAGCAGAGAATAATGCAAGGTCGAGTCGCCTTCAATAAAAACAAGTCACTTCATTGCTCTCGAACGGTTAATTTATAAATTCGAATTTAAAATGTTTGGAGCGCGGCGCTGTACGGATCCGAAACATGGACGGTGGGCGCGACGGAAATGAAAAGGTTAGAAGCGTTCAAAATATGGTGTTACAGGCGAATGATGAGGATACCGTGGATAGAGAAGGTTAGAAATAAACAGGTATTAGAAAGAATAGGAGAAGTGAGGACTCTCTGGAAGTCAATAAGGAATAGGCGAGATAGGTTGATAGGGCACCTTCTCGGGCATTAAGGACTAGTTAGAGACATATTAGAAGCAGAAATGGGAGTTAAGAAGTAGAAGTATTTCGAAATTAGACTAACTTTCACAAGTAGTTAAGGATGTGGGAAATGCGAAGATTAGCCCAGGATAAGAAGGAGTGGAGGTGCGTGTCCAATTAGTCTTATTACTGACGACCTTATGATGATGAATAATTTAAATCGCTTTGAACTAAATGTAATTATAAAAAAAATAGTTTATTAAGTAAATTTACTGTTCTGATATTTATATTGGTTAAGGTGCGAAACCTTGATCATATAAGTCACATTTGCATGTTTCGTAGTTCATTTGTCTTGCTTTGATATTTTAGTCTACATAAATCTATAAAATTGAGACTGTGGAAAAGGAGACTCATCGTAGTTCCCACAAAGCCTGTTTACTACACACTACAGACATGTGTTTCACCTTCATCAGTAAAACGGTCATTATCGACACCTATCCGCATTAAACAGTGTTGTTGTTATTATACATCAGTGTTTTTTTTTATTTATTCAAATAAACCTATTAGTTTTTCATTTCGATTCATTCTTTTCACAGTCAATTATTATAATTTCTAATAACCATGACGTGCAGGCTTCATCAATAATAATTATGATTGATTAAATACAAACGATTTCGAATTACACTGATTGCGAATTGATTGTAAAAATCATATTATATCGAATATGAATCACTGGCAATAAAAATAGCTAAATATATTAGTACGTGACAATACGTAGATATATATTATAAGCTATTATTTATTAGCTACAACNAAAAACGCTATTAAATTATGGCTAAACTTAGGTTATGAATTATTCTATTTATTTACACTACTGTTGATATATCACTATTCACTGCGCTATTTATTTCACTGCTATCACTGTCAATTTATTTCTGGATTCACTTCTGCAACGGTCAATTTATTTCTTCTCCTCTCGGCAATCGTCTCTTCGTTTAAACACTCTTTTGTTTACTTTCGGGAACCTTCTTGAAACGTCCGGAAGGTTTCTTTTTTCTTTGAACTGTTTAACTGCTTTCCCAAAACGCAGGTACGACACACACATTTACAAATACGGCTAGTCGGCGAATCGATAAGCCGTTCCCGCACACGTGTGCCCAATCGCACACAAACACACTCGTGCTCGCTACACTGGTATAATTTCTGAAACGATTTTATTAGATGAAACTTCAACAAGCGACTGAATTACGTACAAAATATTTTCGTTTACCTGACATGGATAATACTATGGAAAATAGATGGTTACATGGGTTTATACTAATATTTTTACATATTTACATAAAAACTCGTGACCACGACGCGCAAACGCCCGTTATCGTCCAGGAGTCCATAACAACATTTTTCTTAATTACCCCTTTTACCTGCTAGATAGAATACGAGCTTATAGATTTATCGCTATATTTTTATTAGTAGAGTCTCTATTTTCTTATGTGTACAGCTGATTAAAAACTTAATAATTTACTTTTTTACAGTTTCACTATATATATATATTGACTCACTTTACCAGCCTGCGCAACATAATACATCATTATGACACTTATTGTTAGTATCACTCTAAAAGCCTTGCAAGAAAGGCAATGAGATGGTGTACATTACGCTACCATTTATCTTAATTTAAAATCGTGAAGTAAACTAACATTAAATGAAGTTTAACTTTTCGTTACCATATTTTTTTTTTGTTTTTTTAACCTCGAGCTAATTTGGCATCTGAACGTAATATAATGGTGTGCTCTTATACAGTATGCAGCATTGTACTTGTTTACTTACACAGATTAAAATTATTAAGTAACCTGGTGCCTCTTCCATGAATGGAAAGTAGATAATAAATTTTGATTAGCTATTAAACTTAACTGTTTATCATCATTAATGGAATAACTGGCAGTTATTCAGACAAATCGTTATAACGTTGTTGCAGTAGAAGGCGAGACAAGTTACAATTAATTAACAAATTTCTTTAGGTATAGGTAGGTACTGTTCGTTTCAAGAAGTTAGAGATATGCCCTTTCCTCTTTATTAGGATGCGTTTTAGCATAATTCCAAATTCAATCATATTTGTCTGCGGAGCTCATTTCTCCACCGATCAACGAGCGAAAACTAGACAAAAGTGTACAGTACCATTTGCAAAATTATTTAAACTGCCACGTTAAAATTTAAGAATATGCTTTATTTAAAAACATATTTAGCCAAAAGTAATAACAAGTGAATTAACTTAACGTTCTACACACCTACAAAACTTTTGCTTTNAGAATGTCACCTCAAGGTAGGCCTAGTGGCGTCATCTCTTGGTTAGGCCGGAAACTTATCAATCCACCCTCGTATAGAGCAGCTAAGGAACAATGGATTAATAGGAGGTATAACGAAGTAGAAGAAAAGCTTGAAGAAGGTAAATCCGATGAGGCTTATAATATAATTAAAAGGAATTTTAGAGACGTAGGGTATAGTAGTGATAATATAAGAAACGAGGCAGGCTTACAGATGATATAGCAGTATTAGCATCTAGCGAGGAGGAGTTAGAGATGGCTTTAAATAAAATGAAAGCGGTACTGACAAAACACTACTGTATGAAAAGAAATTAAAAAAAAGCACAGGGTCGTGTCGCCTTCAATAAAAAGAAGTCACTTCTATGCTCGCGAAAGGTTAATTTAGAAATTCGAAAAAGGTTCTTTAAGGTGCATGTTTGGAGCGCGGCGTTGTACGGATGCGAAACATGGACAGTGGGAGCGACAGAGAAGAAAAGGTTGGAAGCGTTCGAAATGTAATGTTACAGGCGAATGATGAGGATACTGTGGATAGAGAAGGTTAGAAATGAAGAGTTATTAGAAAGAATAAGAGACCAGAGGACTTATGGAAGTCAATAAGAAATAAGCGAGATAGGCTGGTAGGACACCTTCTTAGGCATGAAGGTCTAGTTAGAGACATACTAGAGGCAGAAACGGGAGTTAGGAGGGGTAGAGGTAGACCTAGATTAGATTACTGCTCGCAAATAATTAAGGATGTGGGTTGTTCTAGATTTAGGGAAATGCGAGGATTAGCTCAGGATAGAAAAGAATGGAGGTGCTTGTCCAACTAGTCTTAGGACTGACGACCTTATAATGATGATCTCTCTTAGAGCATATATACATGGAATGCTAATTCCTATCCTAATAACATTGTAGGTCCGTGTGATATGTAGCGCTAGTCAAAATCTCAGTGAAAGTGCCGATTGTGCGCAAATTTTCAAATGACAGATGTGAATCGAATATTTATTATAGATAATTAGTTAATTCCAGATATAACTTTAATTGAAAAAAACTCGTTCATCAAATCTCAAAAACATCCTAATTTCCTCTTTAAATACCGATAAATTAATTATTTTACAATTGGATGTATTCGTTCACTGAAGACGAACGCATCCTGAATTTTAGACAGTAATAATAAAACTAAATTTCCGTGCATTTTCACCGACTGAGATTTCGAATAGCGTTCCCTACCAAACGGACGTGTACTATGGGTACATTAGCACTCCATCTATATATGCTCTAAGATATCTATAAACTGCAATATACTATTTCTTATAAATCACGTCGTTTAAATGGAGGTTGTAAACTTCCAATTGATCAATGATTGATTGACTGATAAAAACCAATTAGGAACCCAAAGGAATGATGAGACCTCTGGTAAGGAATGCGCCGAACTGCTATAAAGGAGGTTTGTGCTAGATAAACATTAGTAGAGAAAAGCATGATGGAGGCTAACCTTGAAAAACTAAAAATTAAAAAAAATAAAGTTTCAAAGAAATATTGTAGTGTAGCTAGGTGTCACAATACTTATTCAAGTAATGTAGATTTATTTTCAATTCCATGTAATGAAACTGTTCGTGCTGAGTGGATTAAATGTTGCAGTAGTATCTAAGTACACTATGGTTTGTTTACATGTCAAAAACCTCCTTTACGGCAGTTCGGTGCATTCCTCACCAGAGGTCTCACCATCCCTTTGGGTTCTCAATCGGTAAGTTCGAAATGGCGATGTCGTTGTTTGAATAAAATGTTAACCAAGAATTTAATATTCTACATTAAATGTGTTCTCTCTTACACTTTAAAGTAAGCCCCTTTCCGTTTGTGTAACTATATCCAACAAAACATGAAACCTTAGAACCCTTAGAAATATCGTTTGATTACTGACCTGTTTTGAATTTTCTCATTATCGTTGTTTTTATGCTACCGTAATGCGTTACCCAATTATTTTTAATTGCGAAGCTTTTCGTCGTCTTTAACAAGATTACTCTACCAAAGTTATTCTAAAAATTTCCGCTCTATAATTTAAAATACCTTTTTAGTCTAAAATCTTACAATATTTTCTTAAATGTTGTCAACTATAACTATAACTTTTCGAGTTCTCTTGCTACTATTCCATATAGTCAACATTCTATTCAGTATATATAACAATATAATTGAATGTTGAAATCAAAGCCCATTTTTTAGGGGAAAGGGTTATTAATTTTGTTAAACACCGACAACCAACGTTTCGCCTTTGATTCGTAACTTTTTCCAATATATGGAATCTTCGTTGAGCCTATATGATATGCATATTAAAACATGTCAAACAACTTTTCAACTTTTCTATGAATGTAAGTTTTCATTTAAAATGAACAATGCCCTGTCTGAATCTAGTTAAAATAGCCTGTTTAGCTTGTCCTACATATTCCAGTTTATACTTATTTTCCAATTTGCTTCAAGTATTATAATTTTTAAGTTTTTTTTGGTTTTGAAAGTTCTTTGGAAACTATTTTTTTATAAATTCCTGCATTATCATAGTTCCTGATGAAATATAAAAAAAAATTCTTTGATATGTGAAGTACACGAAGTCGAAGAATTTTTGGTACGGACATACATACGTGTTATTTTCTCAATAGTAAGCACTCCACCATCATAAGGTCATCAGTCCTAAGACTGGTTGGACACGCACCTCCACCTCTTTCCTGTCCTGAGATAATCTGCGCATTTCCCTAATCGCACATCTTTAACTATTTGTGAACAGTAATCTAATCTAGGTCTACCTCTACTCCTCCTAACTCCTGGTCCTGCCTCACATATGTCTCAGACTAGACTTTCATGCCTGAGAAGGTGCCCTACCAATCTATCCCGCTGATTTTTTATTGACTTCCATAGGTCCTCTGTTCTCCTATTCTTTCTAATGCCTCCTCATTTCTAACCTTCTCTGTCCACGGTATCCTCATCATTCACCTGTTACACATTTCGTATGTTTCTAACATTTTCTTTACCGCCGCGCCCGTCGTCCATGTTTCGCACCCGTACAGCGCTTCGCTCCAAACATACACCTTAAATAATCTTTTTCGAATTTCTAAATTAACCGTTAGCGAGTTTACTACTCCTTCCGTCCTGACTTATCTGACTTCCTGGATACCTAAAATCAGTCACTTCTTCTAATTTTTCGTCACCTATCTTCATATTCGCTTTTAATAAATACTTATGTGTTTGCTAATGCTAATTAGTAGTCAGTATTGGTGTTTATTCTACGATTGTTAGAAACAAAATTAATCTTGCGCGTTTCACTGTTGAATATCTGACCGAAAAGGCTTACTGTGCAGTGTACTCCGCTAAGCTGCTTATGAAGTTCATGTATGACGTTATCTTTTGCTCAATTTGGTATTAATGTCAAATGATGCTATTTAAATGCCGGCCTCTCTACAATTTACACAACGCATCAGCTGCATTAGGCGCAAATGACGCCAATAGGCAGTAAAACGTTGGCTGACCCACGATAGAATAGACACACAAAACGGATCAAGTCTTAATTAGTCTGCGGTTCAAACATTTGTGCGTTCATTTACAAATTAGCCATCAAAAATATGCATACTGTTAAATCACTTTACCATTTTTAAATTTTAATTGAATTTCTTTAAAACTACCGTAAAGTGGGGGGGGGGGCGTTCTTGAACAGAAACCAGACTAAGATAAGTCCCTGAAAAAGGACACAGCTCAGATGGCAGAGATCACAAGGATTGGTATGCCACTCTGTTTCACAATACTGCTATGTGGAAGGCAACAGGAAACCACCACATTATGATATCCCAAGAAAACAAACCAAACTCAATAAAAATCGTCATCATAAAGTCGCCAGTCCAACAACAACAACACTGGTTGGACACGTACCTCCACATTTTTCTATCCTGAGTTAATCTTCGCATTTCCCTAAAACTAGAACAACCAATATCCTTAACTATCTACGAACAGTAATCTAATCTAGGTCTACCTCTACCCTACCTAACCTCCATTTCTGCCTCTAATATGTCTCTGACTAGACATTTGTAACTGCGAAGGTGTCCTACTAACCTATCTCACCTATTTCTTGTTGACTTCCATAGAGTCCCCTGTTCTCCTACTCTTTCTAATACAATTTCATTTCTAACCTTCTCCATCCACGGTATCGTCATCATTCGCCTATAACACCATATTTCGAATGCTTCTAATCTTTTCATTTCCGCCGCGCCCATTGTCCATGTTTCGCACCCGTACAACGACGTACTCAAAAGAAGATAGGAGACGAAAAATTAGAAGAAGAAACTTCATTCTGTAAGCCCTGGTTATAAATTTACATTAAGAGCTCCAAGGGGATAGGTGGTTGCCAGTAAGAGTTCTAAGGTGAAATGATTAAGAAGGGATTAATTGTTTTTGACATTCCGACTCTATGGTTCCTTCCAACAATTATTTTTCAAAGATCCTTCTCTGACGGCTCTTTCTTGATGATCGTTAGCGATTCCGCCTATATATTGGTTACGCGTAACATATAAATAGACAAATAGGTAAAGGAATAGATACTGAACGGAATGGCCTAGAGGTTCTGACCACTGTTTAGCATTTCGGAGGTCACCTGTTCAGTTGCTGGTCCGACTGTCTTGGTTCAAGTTTTTCTGTGCCTTCCTTTAATCACTTAGGAATTCTGGGGTAGTAATATTCAACTGATATTCTTTCTCCATCCGTCTCATTTTTCTCACCTCAGCCACTACTCACCCATTCCCACGATTCCTCAATTCCGCCATACCTTCCGGTGTAGAGTATAGAGGGACTTCTGGCGTACCAGCTTAAGCAGCTGGTGGAAATGAAACATCCAACAGTTACAGATTACGGAATAGGTTTAAACCGGTTCTTAGTTGACTACGAAACTCGAAAAGTGATTCATTTTTATCTCAAATACCAAAACCAGATCCAAGGCTTTTGGAAATAATTTTGATCATATGGTCACCATTGCAGTCTTGTGTTTTGTTGTTTTACATAAAATTTAGCAATTCCAGCAATGTAAATATCAATGAGAGCGTCACGTAATGTGTCTGCAAATTATATTTTATATCCATTATCATCCGAAAAATTAAATTACATAGTTGAAATAAGGGAAGATTTATTCAACTAAATATTATTCAACACTTATCAGTATCGGTATCAGCCCGATGTANATAGATAATTAGTTAATTCCAGATATAACTTTAATTATTATAAGCTATTATTTATTAGCTACAACTAATACTTCCTGTAAAATCTCACAGGAAAATGCAAATTCAATATTGCAAATTAATAGCTAAATTTAATCAGATTACATTGTACTACGTGGATGATAATTACTTCCGAAGGTGTACCCATAAATTTTCTAGAATGAGCTCCACTTTAAACTTGAGATTTATATGCAGTGCCTCCTAATGTCTCTTACTCGCTTCATAAAACAAAGTGAAAAGGGAAAGGGACTTTTCTAGCTGCCAATAAATCAACTAATAAACGAATATTAAGCAAGCAACGCTTACGTTTTTATGTAGCAAACAAAACGGTCTCTGATTTGTTTATTGTTTTAACCAAGATTTAACTCTTATACTTCGTTTAGTTTCTCTAGCGACGTGACCTTTAGTTTGACCGGCGCAAAGTAGAAAAGAACAGCACTAGGCCAGAAAAGAAAGGAGACAACTCTCGGCCAAACTCTTAATCGGTGAGGAGCGTACAATCCGTACAGTGCTGCACAGAAAAATTGACCATTTTATCCACTAAAATTGCGTTGCTCAAATGTGCTGTTATTGATACCAATTACTACTACTGAAAACATCAATGAGATGTTAATTTATATTTGAATAAATATTAAAGGCTTTAACGATTGTTTTCGACTCGCACTACTATTCATGATTGAACAAAACTTTTGGCAGGTACTGTATGAAAAAGTATGTTTAATGGACAAGACTCGAGAGTATAATGAGCTTTTTTCTCCCTACCTTCGATTTTGCCAGCGCGTATCCAAGACATTGGAAGAAGCACATCGCTAGAGAAAGTATATGAAGTATAATACTACGAGTAGCAAGTCAGTTAAAGATAAAAACATTAATTATGGAGAGTCTGTTTATAATAAATCAATTTCAATTTATGAAAAAATTGTTCGAGTATTTAGTTCAATGACAACTGCAATGCCTTTTCCAGTTAATGCACTCGTCACAAGATGAAGTAATACACGTTGTCTATTGTACATCCTGCTCATTGTAGATAACAAGCGTTGAGGACGAATGCAAATGCAAATTTTGTTCTCTGCTGATAGCATCTTGCACTAGTGAATGGATTGGCCTTAACGCTTTCTTCGCGACTTGAACCGCTCCGGGAAATAAATTAATGGAAAACAGTGGGTACAAGCGCTTAGTGCGCAAGATCTACGCTCACACACATTTGCAGGCACAAAGTTAAATTAAGACGTGTGGGACGCAAGAAATAAAACATTTTCCTGTGCTATTTCCGAGCCATGATGTCTGATATTATGTTAGAAGAGAGTTGATCCATTTTGATTTTATCGGAATGATTTATAGAACAAAGTCTGCATATTTATAAAAGTGAATTTAAATGGAAAATGGAGTGAAACTTACTTTACTTTTATATTTTTATTAGTTTCCAAATTAAAAGCAATTAAGGAATGAAAGGTTTTTTTATTCACTTGAACAAGCACGCCTTGTGTTAAGGGTTTTCAAGGTAGATTTTATATTCTAATTACTCAAACATAAACATCTAATGATAAGCGATTAATTTTTTTATTTATTCACTTATCTGTGTCTGTATTGTACGTGATTCTATGATGGTATTTCGGATAGCCTCGTATAACATCAAATAAAGTCGTTCTCAGGTCAATTAAGTAATTTATTATTGAATAATTTGTTCCAGTTGTAAGTAATTACGTAGATAATTAATTCTTTTGCGGTTAACAACAACTGAAGAAACGACACCTTAACTACAAAAGGCCTTGATAAGAATACGAATCGAGGAAAGGTGACACAGTTAAGCATAAGCAACACCGTCTATGTCTATCACGTAAACTACATTCCACACGGTATTGGTTGTATAGCTAGTTGAAAATTCCATGAGCCTTTACAAACCTTATTGCATTCATACTGTACCTACATTACAAAAACATTGAGTCGGTTCGCAACAATGTGCTCTTGCTATTATACAACAACGAATGGAGCTCCAGGTAAAATGTAAACAGTAGCGGTCAATATTTTTAAGAGATAGAAATGAAAGAAAAATAATAAACAAACGGAGTTTTCTTGCTGTACAAGTCCAAGGTCAAGGTTCATGAAATTCTAAACTATCTATACCATATTATGATGTCTGTCTCAGGGGTGGATAGCTTGCATTTAAATGGAAGGTGGTTGCTTGCTGGAAGAAACTCTAAATAAATGAACTTGCTTAATAAAAATAAGCAGGTATTGTTGGAAATGGAATTTTAATGCGTTTTCAACATCTAATTTTGAAGACCACCCCGGCTGATTTATGTTTACAACTACGATAACCATTATCAGTGACACATTTCAAACTTTTTGTCGAAGTGCAGACAAAAATACCGTAGATTATGGCATGAAGTAGTAGACTAAAGTTTGAGGGAAATGTGGTAGATGTGCATTTAGAGAAACCATTCGAAATGTTAAAAGACCAGCTTAAAAATACTATCTAAATCGCCAGGAGCACAGACGCGATAAATAAACACGAGTAAACAGCAGCAACAATACACAAACATGCACTGCATTCACACACACACAGATACACAAATACATATACAGGAGACAACGATACCTATTTTAGTGGGGAATGCGTTTAATGCAGCAGACGTCCTTTGGCGCCACACGGTGCAGCTTTATAGTTTCCTTTAATCACAAAAGACGCATGCAAATCGTAATAGTTGGGGAACAAAACGTCCACGAATTCATGTTCCGCGAAAATAAATATCAAAGGAGAAAGAGAACGTATTAAATACCGCACGCAAACACGTGAAATTCTACTGCTGTTTCACAAAAGCGTGAATAATAAAAAAGAAAAAACCACATCCTAATTTCATATGGCGTATTCACACATAACCATGACTTTCCCGACACAGTGTGTCACATTACGAAATGTAGACGACCACTTAATTATTAGGAACTTTCTAGTAGATGCAAATTAAAATGATATATATTGATTCAATCACGATAAAATTATGATTATATTGATCAATATATATTGGTCAAACGTTGGAAACGTATATTTGTCCCATATGTATATAATAGTAGGTATTGTGCCTATGTATAAATGATATATTGTGCCTATATAGGTATCTAGGAAGTCAGATAAGTCAGGACAAAAGGAGTAGTGGGGATATAAATCAGAGGATAGCGCAGGGTCGAATTGCCTTCAATAAAAAGAAGTCACGTTAATGCTCGCAAACGGTTAATTTAGAAATTTTAGGAAGGTTGTTAAAGGAGTGTGTTTGGAGCACGGCACTTTACGGGTGCGAAATATGGACAGTGGTCGCGGCATAAAAGAAAAAGTAAGAAGCGTTCGAAATATGGTGTTACAGACGAAACATGAGGATACCGTGGATCGAGAAGGTTAGAAATGAAGAGGTATTAAGAAGAATAGAACAGAAAAAATACGCGAGATAGGTTAGTAGGACACCTCAGGCATGAAGGTCTAGTCAGAAACACATTAGAAGCAGAAAAGGAGTTAGGAGGGGTACAGGTAGACCTAGATTGAATTACTGTTCGCAAATAGTTAAGGATATAGGTTGTTCTAGTTTTAGGCAAAGGTGAGTGTCCAACCAGTCTTAGGACTGACGACATTATGATGATGATGATGATATGTAATTGTACCATATATATCTGGAAAACAAATATTGACTCTATTTCAGAAATATATATTGCACACTTATTGTTTCTTAACAAGACATGAGATATTTAAATTTTTATTAATAACTTTAGTGCTGTTTCGGCGCTTTTTTTAGTATAAATGCGTCTCTCTTTCGGTGGTATTTCAGTAGCTTTCTCAAAAGCAATCGGTGCTGTATCCGTGTTCTTTTTGTACTAAATGCGGTACTGTTTCAGTACTCCATTCGTACACAATCGGCGCTTTAGCCCTGCAAACGGACCTTTTCCGGTGATATTTTAGAGAAATTTATGGAGCTAGTTTGGTCGTAATTCGGTAGAGTGAAATTGAAAAGAATTATTTTTACTTGGGAAAGAAAGAAACTTAAAGATTTTTTGTTCTTTATTTTATTATTCAAACAGGTTTAAAGGGAGAGGTTTTTACTTCCCCTTGTAGACAAGACTATTCAGTATCCTCAAATGCCTTACAAAAAAAACACAAGAAAAAAGATATTTCTCCCAAACTATTTTGCCAACTTACTTAACTTTGAGGAAAACGTAAAATCACAGTAAATAAGTTACCTTAAAATGAGCCTAATTAAGTGCATTCTGTGCACTTAGTTTATAGGGCAATAAAATCGGTGATAAAACTTTTTGTCTTTGAACAAAAAAGTCCACAAATTTACAGCGAATGCGCGCGTTGATTTCAATTTCAAGTCCGCAGTGTTAACTTTAACAACATTTTTAAGACCCGGGAGTTTAACCGTACGGAATCCGAACGTCCATATTTTACCCTGTCACAGAATACGGTGTTCATGACGTCTGATGTGATTACCGTGTAAAATATCTGAACCAAGAGGTCGTAAATAACAGGTGTAAAACATGCTGAAGGTGTTAAATTCGGTCCGTTAAATGTACAAAACAAGTTGACGAAAAACGAACATTTACAATCCGCTACCTACGACACCTAATTGCAACAACCAACACTCTTCCCAATCCGCAAAAAAATACAAACATGTCCGTCCACATACAAATAGTTGTCCTGTTTCAATGACAGCAATCTTTAAAAGACAAATATGCAGTGTAAACTCTATATAAAGACACTTAAGAGACTGAACATTTTTCGGCGTTATAAAGAGTGGTCGTTAAATGGAGAGAAATAAAAGATAATATTTTACTATTCTATAATAATATGCATTTACCAATATAGTACA
>NW_020438964.1:504813-606923 GCF_000699045.2 Agrilus planipennis
AAAGTGGGGGGGGGGCGTTCTTGAACAGAAACCAGACTAAGATAAGTCCCTGAAAAAGGACACAGCTCAGATGGCAGAGATCACAAGGATTGGTATGCCACTCTGTTTCACAATACTGCTATGTGGAAGGCAACAGGAAACCACCACATTATGATATCCCAAGAAAACAAACCAAACTCAATAAAAATCGTCATCATAAAGTCGCCAGTCCAACAACAACAACACTGGTTGGACACGTACCTCCACATTTTTCTATCCTGAGTTAATCTTCGCATTTCCCTAAAACTAGAACAACCAATATCCTTAACTATCTACGAACAGTAATCTAATCTAGGTCTACCTCTACCCTACCTAACCTCCATTTCTGCCTCTAATATGTCTCTGACTAGACATTTGTAACTGCGAAGGTGTCCTACTAACCTATCTCACCTATTTCTTGTTGACTTCCATAGAGTCCCCTGTTCTCCTACTCTTTCTAATACAATTTCATTTCTAACCTTCTCCATCCACGGTATCGTCATCATTCGCCTATAACACCATATTTCGAATGCTTCTAATCTTTTCATTTCCGCCGCGCCCATTGTCCATGTTTCGCACCCGTACAACGACGTACTCAAAAGAAGATAGGAGACGAAAAATTAGAAGAAGAAACTTCATTCTGTAAGCCCTGGTTATAAATTTACATTAAGAGCTCCAAGGGGATAGGTGGTTGCCAGTAAGAGTTCTAAGGTGAAATGATTAAGAAGGGATTAATTGTTTTTGACATTCCGACTCTATGGTTCCTTCCAACAATTATTTTTCAAAGATCCTTCTCTGACGGCTCTTTCTTGATGATCGTTAGCGATTCCGCCTATATATTGGTTACGCGTAACATATAAATAGACAAATAGGTAAAGGAATAGATACTGAACGGAATGGCCTAGAGGTTCTGACCACTGTTTAGCATTTCGGAGGTCACCTGTTCAGTTGCTGGTCCGACTGTCTTGGTTCAAGTTTTTCTGTGCCTTCCTTTAATCACTTAGGAATTCTGGGGTAGTAATATTCAACTGATATTCTTTCTCCATCCGTCTCATTTTTCTCACCTCAGCCACTACTCACCCATTCCCACGATTCCTCAATTCCGCCATACCTTCCGGTGTAGAGTATAGAGGGACTTCTGGCGTACCAGCTTAAGCAGCTGGTGGAAATGAAACATCCAACAGTTACAGATTACGGAATAGGTTTAAACCGGTTCTTAGTTGACTACGAAACTCGAAAAGTGATTCATTTTTATCTCAAATACCAAAACCAGATCCAAGGCTTTTGGAAATAATTTTGATCATATGGTCACCATTGCAGTCTTGTGTTTTGTTGTTTTACATAAAATTTAGCAATTCCAGCAATGTAAATATCAATGAGAGCGTCACGTAATGTGTCTGCAAATTATATTTTATATCCATTATCATCCGAAAAATTAAATTACATAGTTGAAATAAGGGAAGATTTATTCAACTAAATATTATTCAACACTTATCAGTATCGGTATCAGCCCGATGTAACCTTTGGGTTTTTTACACCGTAAAAATTCAAAATTATCTCATTAACATCAAAGTTTCACAAAAAGTGCAAGAAATCAAGTTGATATAAAAACGTACGAAAATAATTGACAGATAAAGATGATATTAATGACAGCTATGTCTGTACAAATAAGAATTAATGTTTTACCGTAGGTTTGTTTGTCGATCCGTTAGTTGGCTACAGACAAATATTTTTCGGTTAATATTTCAGCGTAAATGTTGTAAAAGCGATTGATTTTATCTATTATGCAGTTTTAGAGATATTTGCGAATTAAAGAACAATGAGAAGACGTTGAAACTATAGTGACCCTATACCAAAATAACGTCTAAACTTATACCTATTGTACCTTCTGTATTTTTGGCATATTGTTATCTTTATAGAAAATAGTAGATTACACACTGTTTTGCAAATGTTAACTCATTTGTCCTAGCTTCGCCTTATCTTTTGAATTATCCATAAACAATTTTTTGTACATTAGCTGTCACTGGATAATACGTTTCTATTATTTAGTAAACTTAAGAAACCAAACAAAGATATCTGGCTATTAGTTTTTGTCGTTTTTCTAGCCGTTATTTCATTTGTTCTTTGTTCTTTGAATTTCTTTTTGTTATTTCGTCCGCTGTTCGTTTTTAAATGGAATGTAAACAAGAAATGAAGAAGCTCGTTTTCTCGTGAAAGATTTAAAATCCTGTAAAATAAGTTGTCAGCTTTTCCCCGACGGAGATTTACTTTCGCGACAGTAATCACGATCAAAAACTGATTTTCTTTTAGAAAATAATTGAAGTCGATCAGTCACTGTTCGTAAGCCATCAGAGTTCCTCGCCTGAATACAAGCCTGCATTGAATATTCATCGGACGATGCAGCGCTAGCACTAGACACGAAGCGATAAAGTGACTGATTTTGGGTCATTCTTGGATTTACTTCGCCGGGAAAGTCTCACGACTTGAAACACCCGACAAGAGAATCTTCTCGGCATAAAGCCCAAGTTTATTTTCTACCAGCGTACTTCACATTTGGAAAAAAAATTTAACGTCCTCGTCCATCATATTTTACATGAAAATTTCATTTGAACAGAATATTCTACGTATATTACCTATGCAGTATAAAAAATGAAGAATTACCGATACAGAATCCCATATGAAGATGAAGATATATAAATATGGGAAAAGGCATGCATATTGGAAAGCAATGAAGACCGTGCATAAAAAACTCATATCTGCAAGGTGAACGATGGGACCAAAGAACATAAGAAAATAAGACAATGAAGGTAAACTAATTTATTTTACGGGAAGGAGAACAGTAAATCTTCAATTTAAGAAAGATGAAATTCTTTTCTCGTCGTTAATGCAAATGGATATTTTTTCGGATTTAATTAGTAATTTGTTTTCTTTCATCTTCTGAACCTTTCAATTCAATTGAAATTGAAAACGAAAAAAATCATTTTTAAAATCAAAAAATCGAATACATTTCATCTCTCTAAAATTGAAGTATTGAACAAACGGATAATGTCTAGTTCCCTCCCATATGCCTGTTTTCAATTAGGGTTAAAATTTTCGGTATGTCGAATTCTCTCCTAATTGCCTCCCGGTGGATGACCTTGGGTGCTAATTGCTAGATTTTCAATCTGAAATTTATCTTACAATACGAACTGTTTCATCTAATTTTAAAAAATTGTTAACAAGTCAAACTAAAATTAAAAGTTTTTCTAGATGATTGCATCAAAAAGCCAGACGCACACGAATTTCCAAACAATGACTTTGTTAAGATAGTGGGAAATCATTTTAAAATTAAATAAATAAACATTTCATAACTGATATGTGTTTTCTTTCTGAAATTATTTTATCTGTATTTTACTGAAGTACTGAATTGCACTATAAATATATATTTACTTTCGATAAATAAAATCGGTAAGTAGTCGTTAACTTAATTATCGGAGTTGATATGAACGGGAGGGAATTCGGCATCACCGGAACAAACAAATCCGCACGATGACTTTGACCAAGATGGAAATTCGGTTAATTCCATAACACAAATTATGCTATATATTAATAATTATCGCTAGAAAACGTTATCTTATGGTAATCTTTCACAATCGAAAATAATCGCAAAGGTATGATAATATAGTAATAGGAGAAGGGCGTCAACCTCTGCGCGTACCAACTTTTGGAAAATACATAGATATACTACTTTAGTGGAGCACGAACCTCTCATTAATAATTCTGTTGGCGGAACGGTATAAAATAGTACAAAGGAAGTGCTTATTCCGATGACCCAGGGCAGTGTCCTTCCGGTAACATCTAAACATCATTTATTTATGCGGACCGCAAAGCGAAATATCTCCCTCTCAAAGCAGCAAGAAATTGGTCAAACCTAACCTCAAAATTCTACCTATTAGAAGTTTGCATTAATTTACCCAAAACCCCTGAATTCGTTAACGACACCAACGCACATCAGCTCAATTTCTAACGTTAGACATATTTTAAACCCTTTGATAATTAATATCTCTTATTGCATATACATACTATATTGATAGTCTTCTACGACAAGAAAGGTGAACATCATTTTTATGAGAATCTGTCTAAATAATAATTAATTTGTCTGTGTGTCAAATATCTGAAAAATATACCTACAAACAAGTTGAGGCAATATGGAGAAGATTACGATTTAATGTTAAATGAAACAAAAGTGTTAGGGTTTATCGCGGTTGTTTATCCATACATTATTTATCAGCATTTTATCGTTTTTATATTAGTAGTAGAAAACAAATGTCTTTTTTTTGTTGATAAATTGTTTTCCGAATTTGACGGCCATCGTCTCGGAGTAGTTTTTTCAACCGTTCTTCGGTAAAAAGTTCCTTAAGGATTATTATTTGGTCAAACATTTAGATTTAGTCCGATTACCAGTAGGACTGCCAACCAAGGAACAACCCTTGCGCATGCCTGCCGTCTTGCTCCCTAAACCTGGGAAATTGTCCATCACGGAGGAGGATATTTTGCACATGTTGTACCAGAAGGTCATGTTTGTTATCGTTATTTTTCTAAATTAAACGTTTTCACTTAAAGCTGCCCATTTTAATCCTGGCTTAAAATAGTAATCCATTAACTCTCTATCAGTTCCCTTAGAACATATGTAGATGTGACTTTTGAGTGTTCCATTTCCATTAGTACTAATGCTGGTAGGAGGGTAGTCTCTCTAGGCTACGCCTTGTTCAATATCCTTTTAGGAATAGGGGGAATGGGTGGGTGATGGTTACGATGAGAAAGATGAGTTGGACAAAATGAAGACGGAAAGGAGTAAGATTATCTATGGAATATTACTGCCCCAGCATTTGCCTAAGTGACCCAAGGAAACTATAGATTAGGGTAAACGGATCCAAATGCCAAGCAATGGTCTAAACCTGTAAGTCATGCTGCTCAATCACACAAATTTATAGTACAGTCACTGTAAAGATGTATTCTAAACGGTAGGTTCACTGAGAAGTCCATATATCTCTCTGCTATTGATACTTCACCATTTCATTTACGAGTTCTCCACTGAGCAAAGGCTGTTTCTCTATGAGTATAATCGTAAAGCCGCTGTGCAGATACATTTTGTACGTAAACACTTCAATAAAGCTATTGAAACGTCCTCATATATGTATAGCAGTTCAACGCACATAAATTTAATTTATGATGGCCTGAATTTCAGATTGGACCAAAGGAGTAAATCTACTGTTGTCTAAATGTGGAACAGTAAGAAGTCTTGGTCGATATAAGGGTAAGTACATTCATCTCACAGCTCAGAAATCAGTTTCTGCGATGCTCCTTATGAGCCTAAAAACCGATTTATTTCAAAACACATACAGCCGCTTCCTGCTATTTTGCTCCTAATTATCGCATTGAGAAACCTGCCAGGATTTTTTTTCCCCATATATTATAAAGGTATTTTGCGCCACGCAGTATGTACTGCTATACAAAAATAACGAGCATCAGAGAAATGGGTATCTAAACATTAAGCAATACTGCTAATTCACTACTCTGTTCTTTTTCTGTTTAAAAGAAGAGGATTAAATTGTGGTCTGTCGTAACAGGATCGATAGTGTCTTTTATTGAACTGTTTAGCCTTTCATTAGCGCTGTGTAACCGCTTGTTGATTCGCGAGATAAATCCGCGCTCTATCATCGCCACCCTTGCTCTTCATTCTCTCTGTTGAATATTCAACAGATGCACCGCAAAAGGGTAGCAACCTGATGGCTGACTAGCAAGCCCATGCACACCTACGAACCTATATACAACCAACCATGCACGTTCATTCGCAAAAGAATAACTCGACGCATCCGATGCTTCGTTACCAACACGAAACGTCAAAAACTAATCTGGTGCAATTTGTATTAACATTTCATGCCTGTTAAATGCTGCACTTTTGGGAAAACGAACAGCTGCGTGTGTTCCATATTCGCCTTTTTTTTTGCTCGTTCTACCTATTTAATGGGTCCAGCGGTTGGAATGCAATTGAAAGACTCGGCGCAAAAATAGGTCAACTCCATTTTTTTTACACTATCACCGAGAAACGGTTTTAGTAAGAACTTATAGGAAACCCTTAAGAAGAATAGTTGGAACGCATAGATATCTTACACCACCAATAACAGAAAATGGCACGCATCAGAATGAGCTTTCTAGGTTTTGAAACAAATGAAGGGATGGGTTATTATTATTATGAACGTTTCTTAAACACAAAATTAAACTTAATGGTATATGTTTAATAAATTTTAATCGTAGCAGTGTCATCTTCATCGCTTACGGACACCTGTACTATCATTTCTGCTGCATCAACATTCGCTATAATCACATCTGCTCAGGAGTACTCTGGATTTTGCAACGAAAAAATCACCAGACTATTACATTTGCATCTAAGTCATTAACTTTAGGAACTGTATGAGTCTTGTACGAAAAGATGTGCAATGGAGTTCAAACTAATGAAAATTGCTTTTCATTTCAAAGTGGAACTGTCATGTTTTGCGTCAAGCCCTTCAAGTAGCTTCGTATATCCAATGATAAAAATTTGCGTGGGTAGAAAATGTGAAGCAGAATACAAGAAAAGATGATTGTAGGCGGTACTAATATAAAAAACTTGCCATGTTAATGTGTATATATATACATATATACATATATACATATATACATATATACATATATACATATATACATATATACATATATACATATATACATATATACATATATACATATATATCAATTAAATTAAGAAATATTGAATTCTACTTTTACTTTAGTTTTATTGTGGGAACATATTTATTTTGTTCAAGAGATAAAATACTATTACTTTAAGCACACTCAAATTTCCACGTCCATTAGTGCATCTAAAAAATAAATTGCTAACTCATAAATCAATTGGTCGGCTGCAAATATTGCTGCCACATTAAACCAACATATTGTATTATCTGAATCCATATGGCATGTTCTCCATTTAGACCAATAGTAAGAACAGGGTAGGATCTACATCCAAGAAGTTATTTGTTTCAAATTGCAAGCTAGAAAGGGTAATAGTCAACTGGCGATCATTGGAATAACGGAAATATAAATAATAATCAGATTTAAGAATCATTGGAAGCGAGGTCAGAGTGGTGATGTGGATGACCCTTACTCAGCGTAATAGCTTCCCTGTGATTTTCTTTGACCCCCAATACAATAATAAAATAGGCCAATACGTTAACTTCTTTAATTATAATTTTTTGTTTACTGACGTTAAATTTTTATTGCAATTGTTTGTTATAATAATTTTTAAGAATTTAGTTAAATATAGAACATCGTATCGAGGTGAGTGAAGAACCTGAACCACTCACCACCCTGATTCGCTTCGGTTCCCAATTAGTAGGTAAGTACGAAAGCTTTTTCCATGGTCTTATTTTGACGTACCTGTTAGAGAATCGTCTCAAAACATTTTTCCTTTAGATTCTCCTACTTTGTTGAGTTTTCTCGATATTTTACACGTTAATACCCTCAGATATATAAATACATACCTCACGCAAAGATGAAGAAAATGTACAAACGTACGGACCGACGATACATTTGGCGCTTTCTTGGTTTTCCCATCATTAGTTTCTTAAATCTGGATTTGATGGATTTAAATAGAACAAGATGTCAGAAAAATCTAGAACCACCTGTTTATAGATACCTATGTTTCATTCTATTTCTATAATTGTATATTGCACGAATAGAACCAAATACTGACAAAAACAATCGCAGATAAAAGCACCATAATCGTGATTCAGTATACCAAGAAGACTCAATTTTATAAAGTTGGTACGTAAGAGATCTACAACACAATCACCTACTTTATATTATATCACAGCCGTCTCTACTTACAAGCCATGCTGAAGGTTTACTTGGCAACACTGTGGGAGTCCCAGGATTTCCCGGTTAATGAGAGTTACAACTAATACATTAGTTGTTGTGTTTTTTCGTTGTTCTATAATATTTTAATTTTAGCGGAAATATCGTGCAGTAAATGTGCAATAAGGATGATTATAGTGTGTTATAGTGATTAATACCGTTGGATACAGTTTTTAATTGCAGAAGGCAATATTAAATATTATGTGAAAGAAGTGAGAATGTTTTAGGTGAAATTGTGTGTTTTGGTTGTAAATTTTCTGGTTTTTTTCTTAACAAAATGCCTCTCGCCGTTGTGTTCCCAGTTGCAATTTAAATTATAAATCATCTTTAAAATGTAAGTACAAGTATGTTTATATTTTTATTCCCAAAAAAATGGTGAAATGCGAAAAAATGCATAAGTACTATACCTGGCAAAGATTGGACTCCACGAAAATATTCTGCAGTTTACATACATCACTTTAACGAAAGTGACATTATAACAACAATAAAAAAAAAAGTATCCACTGCCGGTAATGTTTTGAGTGTGCTTTTAACATATCCTAAATTACCAGAGAATAATGAAACAGGAATTTAAATTGTTGAAGAGTCTCCCTTAAACATAAGTCAGTTTATTGAAATTTTAAATTCTGATTTTTTAATGAATTGTGATTTAGATGACTCCTTAAAAATTTCCATTTCAGGATATGCAGTTCATTCTGCTCGTAAAAAGATAACTTGCAACAATTGTGTTTCGCTCATAATAAACAATAAAGGCTCTTGCGTTGGAGATATTTACTTTCTGTTCCTACTGATAATATTAGTATAGTTTTTTTTTCACATTTTATGCCATTCTTGAAGAAATAAGTAATAACGAAAATCTGCAGACACAATGTTTACGGGCTGAACACCAAAAACCAATTTTAGGAAAATTAACTATTTTCAAAAATATTTAGTTTTGGAAAACATTATAAAGATATATTCTTCCAAATTTTATCTTCTTTTGCTAATGTTTTGCTTAATGATTACGTTAAAATTATAAATTAGAAAGCAAGAGTCCCGCCACTCCAATTCAAATTCAGCTAACTGTAAGACAGCAAAAATCCGTAAATTAGAAATTGTAATTAGTTTTTTCTAATGGGATGGCAGGGCTATTGGCGAACCCCAAAAAAAGCTAACGCGCCTTGGCAATACTTCAATTGTGGTGTGGAAATCTGCTTTAATAAAATTACAATTATCGAGATGAAATTCATGTAGGTACCTAACAATGTTTACACCTAATCTTTTGTCTTTTCTATTTTGTTCTTAATACCTACATGTTGAAGTGTATTTTAAATAATGTCACATACTACCAGTGATGTTATTTAGTTAGTTATTTAATAATTCAATTAATTTTTATCGTAATGGGTGTCTAAAAATAATGTGTAACTACGTGTAGTAATAACAACTAAGACTCGCAGAGTAGGACTCTCACATCGAAGCAATGCGCTGTTGCCAAATTTCTCAGCATGGCTTGTATTAGAGACGGCTGTGATTATATCCATAATAATGGATGATACCATCATGTCTTTGCGGATATTATAATTGATGAAGCCGTCTAAAAAGCAAAATAGTTTTCCCGGAGACCTGCAGTAATTATTATTACCACTTGCAGTCTTTCATCCTGTCCAATTATCTTGACAAAAACTCTCTCTCCTGACACTAACGTCTGCATCCAAAATTTCATTATTCTTCATTTTTGGTGTAGAAAATATAATTAAACCAGCATAATTATATTCCTCAATTTAAGGATAATGCAAGAGATGTAAACTATAGCAGCCACCCACCATTGTGAGATTAAAAGTTATTTTTAAATACCTACATATTGTAATGAAATTCTGGAGAGACTAGTGAATAATACGTCTGCGACAACTTGAAGGAATTATTAAATGTCAACCACACTTGTTGAACGTTGCTTGATAATAGGAGGTGGTTAGTGATCTGTCGGAATTGTCTACGGCGATTCAAAGTAAATGATTTATCAGGAGTATTATTATCATCATAAGGTCATCAGACAGTCTTAAGACTAGTTGAACACGCACCTCCAGTCCTTCCTATCCTGAGCTAATCTTCGCATTTCCCCAAAACTAGAACAACCCAAATCCTTAACTATTTGCGAACAGTAATCTAATGTAGGTCTACCTCTACTCCTTTTAACCCCCGTTTCTACCTCTAATATGGCTCTGACTAAGGTGTCCTACTAACCTATCTCGCCTACTTCTTCTTTCTAATATCTCTTCCATTCTAACCTTTTCTATCCACGGTATCCTCATCACTCACCTGTAATACCTCATTTCGAACGCTTCTAACCTCTTCTTTGCATCAATATTTCGCACGCGTACAGCGCCGCGCTCCAAACATACACCTTTAACCCTCTTTTTCGAATTTCTAAATGATTCGTTCGCGAGCATAGAAGTGACTTCTTTTTATTGAAGGTGACTCGACCCTGCGCTATTCTCTGCTTTATATCCCTACTACTCCTTCCGTCCTGACTTACCTGACTTCCTAGATACCTAAAATCAGCCACTTCTAATTTTTTCGTCTCCTATCTTTATATTCGCTCTTTTATTTATAGTATTTTCATACAGTACTGTTTTGTCAGTACCGCTTCCATTTTATTTAAAGCTATCTCTAACTCCTCATATATATGTATAAAAATTGGATTAAAGTTAATTTATTGAATTTCAACACAGTACGAGAGTCACTGACTTCAAGGTTTTTATATTTATATATTCATATTATCTGCACCCTGAACGCCTTAGTACTAAAGCAGCACAGACTACAGATGTCACAGCAGAGTATTTATATGGTAGGATGAATACTGAATCATGTTGTTCTATTCACCAAATTATGTCCTCAACAACAGTAAATAGCTCATCACATAAGATGGCAATCTGTTAAAGAATTTAAAGATACAATTACAACTGTACTGTAAATACCTACTAGTATATAATATTAGTCTAATTAAAGTAGCACGTCCATGAAAATTAGTTGCACCAATAATTCTCTTTAAATTTTAATGAAAAAAGTGCCCTATTTCTATTTCATTAAACAGATATTTAGAAAATAACATTCAAATATTTCCACACTGCAAACCTGCATCGCATGGTAATGTTTTGAGTGTGCTTTTAACATATCCTAANATATATATACACAATGTATGTGACCATATCAATAATCCGAGTAACTGTTTAATCCACGCGAATTTCGTTAGCAATAATCAAACTGAAAAATGTGACGTGAAACGTTACTAATTCGTACCATTTCGACCGACTATACAAATAATTGTGCTACTGTTCACTGGCAGCAATTATTAGAGTGCACGCCGTTTCGCTAATCTTATCTGCGAATTAATTATTCACCGCCCAAATAAACTTGGTTAGATATCAAACAACGCCATTATCAATGCCGCAGCTTTCAAAGGTAACAACCAATTGCGTTTCGAACAGATAAACGATCTGCATAAAATGGTTCTGGATGGTAAATTGGAGTGGATCGTGGCGGCTCCATTCGACAAATTATATTGACCGAAACGCTGTCCAGATTATCCAATAATAACGGCTTTAAGATAACCATAAAGCTCTTGAATAACGATCCTTGATACGTCTGTGGCTACCGTTTAACAGTTAGAAAAGAATATGGAATTGCAAATAAACGTATTTTATAGAAAAACAATTACGTATTTGTTCGATATACAGGATGTAGCAGAAATAAGTACGGAACATGCTGTAGGTGATAGGTCAGAAAGTTTAAAGTACAATTTAAGAAACTAATTCAGAAATGCAACAGCGGTCATTGGAATAGGTCAGTATACAACTGTGGAACAATTTTTATACAGCAAAAGTTCCTTATTAATGTTTCTTTATTCTTGTTTTCATTATTCGCGGGTGAAAAAATTGCAACCCACTTCCTGTATTAAAAATTTCATTATTCGCAGATGCAATCGGTAAACAGAAAAAGATTCAGTGTCATTTATTAAGGGGATTGGCCGCAACAGACCGCTCGTGCCTACCGTGAATTTTTCCGAAAATATGGGTCTATTCTAAACATTGTGATTTAACGTTGCGAGATAAATATCTGATTTTTTGTATGGTAATAGACAAAGGTTCACACTAACTCGGCACCTTTTTAGTTTTCAATAATATGGTCATTAATAGCTTTTACAAGTGCTTAAAGTTGATGCTTCTTGTAGGACACGTATTATCAATAGAAATTAAGAAATTAAAAAATGGCCTTCGACAGGCTTTAGAACAAAGCTTTATCTACCTTACTACAAAATTTCAAATCTCTGTTCTAAACATTAAACTCATGATATCTAGAACCGATAAGCATGTTTTTACTCTACGTCGCGTGTTATGTATCTGTATCTTTTGACTATGTACTGTTGGTACGTGCAGAGGCAGCTTTTATAAAAGATGTAACCAGGTGGATTAACTTGAAAATTCAAAACAAGAAAAAATCACTAAATTTTTTTAAATTCTTGCCTAAAGCAATAGACTATAACGATCTGATGTAATATTTGGGCTAGATTCGAATTTATCGTCGGTATAAAAATATATATGGAAAAATATAATGCTCGGTTTTGCTTTTCCTTTCTTGAGCCTCTTTGTTTTGAGATCCCGACTATGATAACTTTGTCCTTTTATTAAACTTGTTCGGAAAAAATGTATTTGTTGGGTTTTGAGATTAGCATAACAATATTGAGACATCAAAAAAAAAAAAGTTTCGTGATCTTTCTTAACCAATAATTTTACACATTTGATTACAGCCCATTTCAATTTGTTTGAATTGTGACCTTGAAGAAATATGCGCGAAGATAGAGAGAATACATACTAGACGTGAGCAAGACAGAAATAGCTTGAACGAGCAGAGCTCTTGATGGGCGATCTTAGGAGATCGGCCAGAACTGTACAGTACTAAACGAATATGTTTAGCAATTTCTTAAAACAAAAATGTATATAAATTAACAATAGAAAACAAAGCAAGTTTTATAAGTGTGTAGAACGTTAAGTTAATTCACTTGTTATAATTTTTGGCTAAATATGCTTTTACATAAAGCATATTCTTAAATTTTAATGAGGTAATTTAAATAATTTTGCAAATGGTACTGTACACTTTTGTCTAGTTCTCGGTCGATGATCGGTGGAGATATGAGCTCCGCAGACAAATATGATTGAATTTGGAATTATGCTGCGGCGCATCTTAATAAATGGAAGGGGCATATCTCCAACTTCTTGAAACGAACAGTATTCTATTGTACAACAATTCAATGTCTGGTTACACAGTAGAAATGCCCCCATTCGTGAGTAACCGCCGTTGCTCATGATTGTTGATAATTTACTTCTTTATTTGCAGAAATCTTTCGTCTAGAGCACCCACGTCTTGCTACTAATGTTGCAAGGAGTTACAGAAGCGACTTTGTTGCAAAGTTTTAAGTTAAACCACCGGATAATTTGTACAAACAACTTCCTTCCGAAAACTATTAAACTTATGTTGTTTTTCACCGATAAAGTTTGAAAGAAAACTTCTATATTATTGCTCTTTAAAATATTATCGTCATAAAGGGAGATTAAAAGAGCAGTTCAGAAACTTATTTGTTAGTTAAAGTGCTTCTGACAACGTTCGAAGGTAAACAGTAAACTGCAGGAGGAAGAAGGAAAATTTTCTTCGAGAAGAAGGCTTAGTGAAAGAAAACAAGCTGATAACAAGTCTTCATTCAGCCTAGCAGGAGAAGGCAGTTTACTCCATCGGCGTCGGATGTATATATATCGTTAAAATTGCAAGACGTCACGTCGACAATCTTTGCAATCTATCAAATGATGTGCAGAACGGTCACAGTTATCACCAAGCGCGAAGCTTTAGATGAAGACATTTTTTGTTCTCACTGGCAGACGGTATCGGTTGGGAAAAATGAAAAACTACGAAAAACTTCGATATTAACGATCTAGCAGAGAACGCTCGGAGGAAAATTTAGGGCGAATTTCCAATTTTAACTTTTCCGCGAAATTCAGAAAGTACAATAATGGAAGCTGCACGACACGTATCTAAAACTTTGCTGTATCTATTTAATTGTTCGATATATGAGAAAAATTTCGAATAAGTTTAATAGTTCGTTCCGGTTAAAACGACCAATAAACAACAAAATTGTCCCAATAAAAGGGATGCTCTGAATTCGTAACAATTTCGGTTTTGAACCACAAGTTTACACAAGGTGCAGTTTAAAATAATGAAGTCAGAATACAGTATCAAGTAAATTCGTGTGGAACATTGTCACAGTGTAGAGGTATTCTAAACAGGAGGTTCACTGTTTAGATTTTTCCTAAACATTCTCTCCTGCCAATACTTCATCATTTTGTCACCCACTTCCCCACTAAGCAGGAGCTGTTATGTCCAAGGTGACAATGTGAAGCAACTATACAAATATATTTTGATCTCTACGTTTTGGTAGAACTACAAAACTGTCATGGTATATAGCCGCATAGAAAATTGATTTATGACCGCCTGCACAAATCGATAGCGTTTTAAGTCAAAGCAAAGAGTACTAAAGTGCATAGAATAACTTTTTATATACTGCTGTACAGACGAGGATACTGAGTTTTCCCCACGATCTTAGCATTGTTTGGTAATGAGAACCGAAGTTATTTATTGACACAATGTTAGGTTTTAAGGAAGTTCTAATAGCTGGAAACAATATTATGTTCTTGTTCGATAATAATGCCAATTAAATTCAATCCGCAGGAGTAATTCTTTAATAAATCCATTTCTGCAATCAGTTCTAGAACTTGTATGTAAATATTTCGTAACCGAAAAATGGAAGAATGTCAAGACCAATAATTTTTATATGATACATTTAGACTTGGGAGTTGTAGTTCAATTCACTGACATAGTTCAATAAATCTTCTTCAACAAAGTGAACTAATTCACTAGTCTAGTTCAGTAGTTCATTTAGTTCAGCGCTCGGAATGTAGAGTACGCAAAATGTCTAATAATACAGTAGAAGTCATGTATTTTCAATATCTTCGATTTTCAATTAATTTTACTCGTGTATTTTCAAATTTTTCGTCCCTACTTCCTACTTCTCACGCAAAACTTTTCTTACGCTGTTCAGCCAATGAAAAAATAGATGTGTAAAAGCAAATTATACGTTTTAAATTCAAAATTGGCCCATAACTACTGCGCAGTGATTTACGCAGTTTTTTCTGATTGGTTTGTGGCTGCCACAAAATGGGGATGGAGGAGAATTGAAAATACATGAGCCGATTAGTTCCGATAGGTTGACAATACATGAGTCCTGTACAAGATGTGAACTCCTGAATTATAATTCTTTCAATTGCTGAACTCTTTCACTCGGCTCAGTTGAAGTGAGCCGTTCTTGTGAACGATTCGTTTATGAGTTACACAAGTCTAGATACATGTACCACCGATCTGTATTAGCTCTAGCTCCGAATTGCTCTTATATAATATACATACGTATAAGTTATATAATTAAATGGATTTTCACAAACAAATACAACTGGTTTCATTTGTAAAATCCCATTAACTTGTGCACAATAGTTGCCAAAAGCTCAAAACTAAAACCGATTTCTCTTATCTTGGGTTGTACACTTTTTCCCCACTTCATTAAACAGTATCATCCAAGTCAATAGAAGCTTATAATGAAGTTTAAGAATCTGGATTTGCGCTACGTCATGTTGCTCGGCGCCGATGAAGAATAATTATTCTATTTCAGATTATCCATTAACAAAGGGAAAAGCTCTAATGGGGATATCCCATGTTATCGAATACGAAAAGTTAGTTGCAAACAACACAAAGCGCGGCAAGCCCATGCTTATATACAATTATCAAAAGTTTGTTAATCATGCTTAACTGAATTAAAAGCATTTAGTTTCAAAGGATTTTATTAAACTGTACAATATATTTTCGTCAATCATTGGCTTCATCAGGTGATGATTTGGCGTCATGAGGAAGATGATGTTAACGTTTGGCGAAACAACTTTATAGTGTCTAGATAATATAATCTTTTGAATATATAACTAACAGTTCAACATCATGATTTGTTGTTTCAACAAGTACTAAGCATCCACCATCAATAATTAAAACTTTTGGATGTATACTTCGTTTAGTTTCTATAGCGATGTGACCTTTAGTTCGACCGACGCAAAGTAGAAAAGAACAGCACTAGGCCAGAAAAGGAAGGAGACAACTCTCGGCCACACTTTTAACCGGTGAGAAGCGTATAATTCGTACAGTACTGCACAGAAAAATCGACCATTTTATCCGCTACAATTGCATTGCTCAAATGTGCTATTATTGGTACCCATTACTACTGAAAATTTCAACGAGATGTTTATTTATATTTGAAGACATATTAAAGGCTTTAATGTTTGTTTTCGACTCACACTACCATTCATGATTGAAGAAAACTTTTGGCAAATACTGCATGAAAAAGTATATTTAATGAACAACAGTCGAGAGTATATTGGGCTTTTTTATCCCTACCTACGATTTTGCCAGCGCGCATTCATCAAGACATTGGAAGTGGCACATCGCTAGAAAAAGTAAATGAAGTATATTTGATACGAAAACCAAAATAGTTTTGTATAGAGATTGTCACGGTGTAGAAGAATAATAAAAATATGTTGGGCACGAAAATGAGATCTTCTGTTTGAGCTTCAAATGCAAAAACCTGAATGACTCAAGATTGATATTTTGCAAATATTCAGTATTGGAAAAGGTAGGAGGGGTTTAAACCTGCTTTCACAACTATTAATATTGTCAACACTCGTGGCCTTACAACTGTGTATAATATTAAACTCCTCCCATTATACGTTTGAGCTTAAAAGATACACAAAACTGTAGTGATTCAAGTTAGATGATCCCACCCTTTCCAACACTAGATATTTGCAAAATATCAATCTTGAATCATCACACTTTTGCATTTTTTGAAGCACAAAAACACTATGAAGATCTAATTTCCGCGCTCAACATACCTATATGTACATACTTCTTCAGCGTGACGAGCTCTACAAAATAGTTCATTTTGAAGATCATTTAGTTGGTACAGCCGAACTAAACAATTACCAAAAAAGTAATGCCAATACAGGAGTGGTTCTCCAAAATTGAAGCTTATTGCTGTTTTTCTGTGTCATCTAATTGGCTAGAAACTTTAAAACAAACAGTAAAAGGTTTCCCCTACATTCACCATTTAATGTTTCGTTGATTTTCTGTTTTAGTCTTTTCCAAGCTAGTTTTTAACTATCTCAATAAAATGATTATTTAATGACGAAGGTGGTGGTGTGGAAAAAGAGGAACTACTTTTTACGAAAATTCCGAAGCAGTTTAATGAATTTAAATTAATGCTACCTATTTGTTTTGCGAATAATCTGTGTATTTCCAGAGGATTATTGTATTACGTACCTATATATCTTTTATTGTGTTGTAAAAAGTGCACTCGTTCGTTTTCATTTTCCGATCGTCCAATTAGTATCACGCGTACGTCAACATTGATGCTCAATAATGACCATAGCGAATGTTTTAGGTAATTTACAACTCTATTTAATTTCGTTCTCGGCAAAGTTTATTTGTTTTTAACATATCGCCTTCTTTGTACTTACAGGATCTAAATTTTACAATGCTTATTATGTACAAAATAATGAAAAGTCCTTTTATCAGGTAATATGAGAGTAAACGAAAATGCTGAAATATAATAATCGTTTATAAAACAAGCCAAAAGTGCACGCCCCACGCCTCGTAATACTGAAAAATCTTTACGAATGACCGCTGATTGAATAAGAGATTGCCTTATATCTTTTCTGGAAGTAGCTCTCTCTCTTTCTCTCTATCACATATTCGATTTGTGCCATCAGCATGAAAAAAGGAACACTTTTTACAAATTAAAAACGAAAGTATTTCAAGAATTATAATAATAAAATTCCAAACGAAAGTTACACATTAAAAATTGTTATTCGGAAAATGTCTGTTTCTGTATTCCCCAAGTACATAACATAAGTAATTATTGTTTCCCCAGAGCGGGAAATTGGCACAACACGCGTGCAGCCTACCCTAAACAATTAAACAATCTAACCTAACCTGACGATACAAACCTGTTCAGACCTGCATCTGTGACATTAAAGTTAGTTAGAAAAATACAACGAGGCTCACTTGGCTGCTTGTTTCTAAAAAAGAAGATATTAAATCCCGACTAGAATTTGGAGGGGGGAGCAGGCAGGTCCTTAAGTGGGTAGCCACACTAACTCCTGTGGGCCCCAAGAGATTGCCTCCTAGGGCAAGGGTAGGGCATATAACGCGTTGCCGCATTTGTGCATCATCAGGAATGCCGTATGTGGCCCACGCAAAGAAGAATTGTTGCTACCCCATTAAAAATTTTTGGAAAAATNTTTCTACAATGAAGTCTTCAAATTATTCTGAGTACAAAGCACACAATTTTGGGGTTGTGCCAAATTATGTTCAGTAACGTATAAAAACACCAGGATAATGTACTTCGCAACATTGTTGGAAAATCTTCTTATGTACGACACATTGTAACATCCTAAAAATTTGGAAATTAAAGAAGTGCACAGCGAAATTATAATGATCAAGTGCTCGATTCCAATCCATATTTTCAACTGAAAACCTGAAAAGTAATTAGTCTTTACAAAAATTATGCTTTACGGAAGTAAGGTTATGTTGCTGTCTCGTCATTTCTTTCTTGAATTGCGTGTGCTTGCAGACGTTCTAGATTCTAACCATGCTTCCCATTCATTGCTAGTTCCCTATCAAACATTCGTAAATATTCAATCGCATACAACTCGTTTGAAACTGCTGGAAATGTGACCTTGAGGAAAACTGCGCGGAATGGAAAGAATACACACTAGGTGTGAGCAAGACAGAAATAGTTTAAACGAGGTAAAATACGATTGAATTTGGAATTTTATAACGGCACATCTAGATAAAGGAAAGAAGCATATCTCTAACCGTTTGAAATGAGTTATGTCATCGTCTTTTTCTACCAGTACACTCCTGTCTTAAGCACCCTACACTAATACGTGCGATAAATAAACAGTGTAGTGCAATAATCAATTTATTTCACTACAGCAGTACCATAAGCAACTAAATTTGGTAATGCGAAAATTCATTTTCAGTTGTCATCTCTCGTAGCTTAGTTGTCAGAGCGTTGGTGCGTAAAGCCAAAGGTCTCGGGTTCGATTCCCGGCGAGGGTGTGACAGAAGCAACAAATTTTTCGTCGTTAACTTGAGGTAGTTTATACTGGGTAAAAAATTGAAAATGAATTTTCACATTAATATTTGATATTAACCACTATTAAATGTGGATACTTGGATAATAAACCGTGCAATAAATATCAATTGGTAGTTTTGCTAAGTTCATCAGAACGAATTGATGTTTGATTTAACGATCAATTACCTTAGCTGAAGAAATGAAAGAAAATCCTAATTACTAAGTTTCTCCTCGTGAACAGATGTTCCCATTTGGATATGTGTATTTCGCAGTAGAGCATGGTTAAATTTCATTTAATGGAAACAACGTTCTCGTAGCAGATATAGGTATGAACCAAGTCGAGTACACATGCACGTTATTGTCTTCACTAAATGCATATATTGCAAATTCGTATCATACTGTACACACACGCAGATGTATATAGGTTCATATATATATTGCATGTAATAATTGCACACCGCAACAAAGTGCCGTAACAGTTCCTCATATTCATATTGCTCCATACATAAAGTGCATATTTCGAGGGATGCACGTAGCGTGTACCCACGTCATAATATGTACATCTATATACATTAATATTACGTATGGGTATGTATGTGTATATGATGGCTTGCATATGAGCTACTTTTCAACTTCGACGGTTTGTGAGGGAATACAAAATGTGTACCTGTACATAGATAAATATGCACTTATGTACCGCGGAATCGCTGCTATTTTAATAAACCCGTTAACTTGTTTGAAAAGACTCATCAAAAAATTACATACTTTTAGATTTGAACGTCATGACACGTAGTTAAATATTGTAATCCACTGAAAAGAACGATTCATACGGAACAAGCGAAATCAAGTGTAAACTCTCTGAAAAGAATCCCTTTATAACGGAGAACTCTCCCTTAAACAGTGAACATAAAAAGCGTAGTACTAGTTGGGGTAATCTGAGAACTAATATGTCATGGTTTTTTAGAAATCGAAGAAACATTTGGTTTTGTAACAATTATTGTACGCATATGTCAATGTTATATCTGCTCGTTGTGAAATTGTTGGACCATGGAGTCTCTAGAAGGAGAAGTTTCTCTATTACACTTGTAGATGTTAGATACAAAATTCATAACGTTAATTGTGCCTTTTTCTGCCGCTTTCATTTAAGAGGTTAGAATCAATTATTAAAAAATCAAGAGTTAAGAAAGCTACACCCTACAGATCACAAAACATCGTGTTTGTACTCGTGGCAAAAGTGAATCGTTCATCGAATTCACATGACAATTCAGCCAAGAAGCGCTCTGTACGTAAATCATTAGATTTCGAAGTGAAATAAATCTAGTAATGGTAAGTGCGATCTCTGAAATTATTAATTTTTGTATTGTTTTATCAATTACTTATCATAATTAAACAATGCCACGTTTCCCACTACTGGCTTAGTTCCATGAGTTGGACCGTTTCTTGTTTCATCTCGCCATCGTCACTGACAAATATTTTAGTCAAATGTTCACTCATCATATGAAAAAGTGGTAGCCACTAGGTTCCAAACCCGCACTGCAGAGTGGCTGATTGAAGGTCCACCTTCGTGACTTTTTTGACCAAAATTGATGATCATTCACTCCCTGTTCGTCGCGAATTCTCGTGCGATCAGCTGCAGACACCCTTCAACACTTGTGGTGTTGTCGACATACATACAGTTCGGTCAATTTACGAAGGAGTTCAATAAAATTAACGCCTTTTGCGTCTAAAAACCCAATTGATGCCGAAACTTCGCACTAGATTTAGCGACAAGCGTGAACTTCAGTACAAACTACTGGCGATCCAAAACAAGGTTTCCTACCAGGATAAGCGACTGCTTGTTTTAGAATAGAGTAAGAGCAAATATAGCACTGATGTGGTCAATAATCATGCGAAATGTTTTCTTGAAGCTCCATCTTTTTGGAAACATTTCTTTTCGGGTTACCCCCGTGTATTGACAAACTGTTTTAATGCGTGCGATATAGTGGGGATGACAGAAAAAGTTTCGGACTCAGCATACAATTAAACATTATACATAAAGTATTACTCGTTCCAATTTGAACGAATGGTACTGTTGTTGATGGTTATTAGCACTTAGTTTAACCGCAGCTTTCTCCATGCCGCGATGGCATTTAGTGACATCAACTACCAAATTCTTTGACCCTATGATCTGTTATAAGCATCTAAACACGGAAAAGTATTAAATGAACACGTAAAACCCAAGATATTCCTGTTAAAGTCTCTTACTGAGGATGGCACCTTTGGTATCGAAACGCACTTTAGGTATCTGTGGTCTGTGCAATTTTGGGTATTAGGTGCTTATTTATTTAAGTTTCACATTACCCAATTATATTTTATGTACGGAAAAATCTTGATAACTTTTAATTACACTTTCGGTAATACAACATCATCCTGGATATAGAAGATATAGGCTTCAGGCACAGTATGTAGTTAGACGTTTTAATAGTCAATTTATTTTAGAAAGTCGGGTCTTGATAAGGACCGTGTAAATTATCATTATAAACGTATACCTTTGTAAAGCCGTAGATACGCAAACTATTAGAGCGAATACAGTGACTTCATTGGTAAAATTCTATTATTTTTTTTAATACTCTATCCGAATAGAAATGCCCGGTTTTTACAGTTTGTGTGAAGAGAATATACAAATTTTTAAGAACCCTCACGTAATGCAAAAACATCGGAAAAATGGAAACTCGTTATCGCCAAGATCCTTACACAAATTGGTTATAAGTAAAAATCCAAGAAACGACTGAATCAGTTTCCATCAAGCAAGAATTCAAACCTTTTCGCTTTCAAGCAAACAAAAGGCACCGAAATCGATTTATTTATTCTGAAGTTACGATGTCGCAGGCAGATATTTAAGACCTTTTCGCGTTGAAGGTTAAAAGTTAAAAAGAAAAACAATCGGAGGGTAGGTAGTAGTTAACTACCGCAAGAAGCGCAAACTTATCTCCAAAAAACAAATTGGGTAACAGAAAGGAATAATTATTAGTCCATTATAATTTCAAATTGGCATTGGCGTACCGTACAGATACTTACTGTTCGTTTCAAGAAGTTAGAGATATGCCCCTTCCCTTTATTAGGATGCGCCGTAGCATAATTCCTAATTCAATCATATTTGTATGCGTAGCTCATTTCTCCACCGATCATCGAGCGAGAACTAGACAAAAGTGTACAGTACCATTTGCAAAATTATTTAAACTGCCTCGTTAAAATTTAAGAATATGCTTTATTTAAANCCAAACGAAAGTTACACATTAAAAATTGTTATTCGGAAAATGTCCTTTATTGTATTCCCCAAGTACTTTATATAAACATATATTGCTCTAATATTCCCCAGAATGAGAAATAGAGTAAGCGGACATCAGTATAACATTCGTGCAGCCTAATCTAAACAATTGAACAACCTAACCTAACCACTGAAGATACAAACCTGTTCAAATCTGTATCTGTGGCATTAAAGATAGTTTGAAAGGTAAAGAGGGTCAATTGGCTGCTTTTTTGTAGACAGAAGATATTAAATCTAATATGTTTATGACAAAGAACATGTGCGCTATGAAGAGTTAAACGCTCTAAAGAAGTCTAAGTGAATTAAACACGGAGGGGTGGTAAAAAGTTAAGTACATTATTTGAAATCTTTTTGTATGACTCCAACATCCTAGTTATTCCACACATAGATTCCCCATGGTATCAGAAACGTTTAAATACTTCGATTTCTTTTAGGCCAATCGTTCTTTCAATCAACACCTAACAGTACACCATACTTCAGTCTTTTAATTAAATCCATGTAATTTTTCACAAATTCACTGCTACCCTTTCGGTTTAATTCAAATCCTCTCAGATTAACAATATTGTGTTTCTAATTTGATTCCCCCTTTAGTATTTTCTATTACCAATATTGCACAATCTTCCACATTCTTTCCAGGGGTAGGAACCTAAGTAAACACGAAAATTTTTCACATCAGGTGTTGTTAACTTTTTACCTTAAAACGATGTTAGTATGAATGACAAAAACAGGTCCCAATGCAATTGACGACACTCCACGACGTTTCTATACGAACCAACAACAACAAACTGCTCATTGCGAGAATAAAACCCAATGCAGCAATACACCGAAGAACGTTTTGCGAGCTATTCACGCACATGCACCATCGGAGTCGCTTTTATCTGAAAGTCATTCGTCAATAAATACCACGTGGTGGAATCAATGGTCTCTCTTATCGCACATGTAGAAATATACGTTCTATACTTCGTTTACCTTCTGTAGCGATGTGACCTTCAGTTTGACCGGTGCAAAGTAGAAGAGAACAGCACTAAGCCAGAAAAGAAAGGAGACAACTCTCGGCCAAACTCTTAACCGGTGAGGAGCGTATAATCCGTACAGTACTGCACGGAAAAATTGACCATTCTATCCACAACGATTGCATTGCTCAAATGTGCTGTTATTAGTACCATTTACTACTGAAAACATCAACGAGATGTTTATTTATATTTGAAGACATATTAAAGACTTTAACGCTTGTTTTCGACTCGCACTACTATTCATGATTGAACAAAACTTTNTATAAATTAACAATAGAAAACAAAGCAAGTTTTATAAGTGTGTAGAACGTTAAGTTAATTCACTTGTTATAATTTTTGGCTAAATATGCTTTTACATAAAGCATATTCTTAAATTTTAATGAGGTAATTTAAATAATTTTGCAAATGGTACTGTACACTTTTGTCTAGTTCTCGGTCGATGATCGGTGGAGATATGAGCTCCGCAGACAAATATGATTGAATTTGGAATTATGCTGCGGCGCATCTTAATAAATGGAAGGGGCATATCTCCAACTTCTTGAAACGAACAGTATTCTATTGTACAACAATTCAATGTCTGGTTACACAGTAGAAATGCCCCCATTCGTGAGTAACCGCCGTTGCTCATGATTGTTGATAATTTACTTCTTTATTTGCAGAAATCTTTCGTCTAGAGCACCCACGTCTTGCTACTAATGTTGCAAGGAGTTACAGAAGCGACTTTGTTGCAAAGTTTTAAGTTAAACCACCGGATAATTTGTACAAACAACTTCCTTCCGAAAACTATTAAACTTATGTTGTTTTTCACCGATAAAGTTTGAAAGAAAACTTCTATATTATTGCTCTTTAAAATATTATCGTCATAAAGGGAGATTAAAAGAGCAGTTCAGAAACTTATTTGTTAGTTAAAGTGCTTCTGACAACGTTCGAAGGTAAACAGTAAACTGCAGGAGGAAGAAGGAAAATTTTCTTCGAGAAGAAGGCTTAGTGAAAGAAAACAAGCTGATAACAAGTCTTCATTCAGCCTAGCAGGAGAAGGCAGTTTACTCCATCGGCGTCGGATGTATATATATCGTTAAAATTGCAAGACGTCACGTCGACAATCTTTGCAATCTATCAAATGATGTGCAGAACGGTCACAGTTATCACCAAGCGCGAAGCTTTAGATGAAGACATTTTTTGTTCTCACTGGCAGACGGTATCGGTTGGGAAAAATGAAAAACTACGAAAAACTTCGATATTAACGATCTAGCAGAGAACGCTCGGAGGAAAATTTAGGGCGAATTTCCAATTTTAACTTTTCCGCGAAATTCAGAAAGTACAATAATGGAAGCTGCACGACACGTATCTAAAACTTTGCTGTATCTATTTAATTGTTCGATATATGAGAAAAATTTCGAATAAGTTTAATAGTTCGTTCCGGTTAAAACGACCAATAAACAACAAAATTGTCCCAATAAAAGGGATGCTCTGAATTCGTAACAATTTCGGTTTTGAACCACAAGTTTACACAAGGTGCAGTTTAAAATAATGAAGTCAGAATACAGTATCAAGTAAATTCGTGTGGAACATTGTCACAGTGTAGAGGTATTCTAAACAGGAGGTTCACTGTTTAGATTTTTCCTAAACATTCTCTCCTGCCAATACTTCATCATTTTGTCACCCACTTCCCCACTAAGCAGGAGCTGTTATGTCCAAGGTGACAATGTGAAGCAACTATACAAATATATTTTGATCTCTACGTTTTGGTAGAACTACAAAACTGTCATGGTATATAGCCGCATAGAAAATTGATTTATGACCGCCTGCACAAATCGATAGCGTTTTAAGTCAAAGCAAAGAGTACTAAAGTGCATAGAATAACTTTTTATATACTGCTGTACAGACGAGGATACTGAGTTTTCCCCACGATCTTAGCATTGTTTGGTAATGAGAACCGAAGTTATTTATTGACACAATGTTAGGTTTTAAGGAAGTTCTAATAGCTGGAAACAATATTATGTTCTTGTTCGATAATAATGCCAATTAAATTCAATCCGCAGGAGTAATTCTTTAATAAATCCATTTCTGCAATCAGTTCTAGAACTTGTATGTAAATATTTCGTAACCGAAAAATGGAAGAATGTCAAGACCAATAATTTTTATATGATACATTTAGACTTGGGAGTTGTAGTTCAATTCACTGACATAGTTCAATAAATCTTCTTCAACAAAGTGAACTAATTCACTAGTCTAGTTCAGTAGTTCATTTAGTTCAGCGCTCGGAATGTAGAGTACGCAAAATGTCTAATAATACAGTAGAAGTCATGTATTTTCAATATCTTCGATTTTCAATTAATTTTACTCGTGTATTTTCAAATTTTTCGTCCCTACTTCCTACTTCTCACGCAAAACTTTTCTTACGCTGTTCAGCCAATGAAAAAATAGATGTGTAAAAGCAAATTATACGTTTTAAATTCAAAATTGGCCCATAACTACTGCGCAGTGATTTACGCAGTTTTTTCTGATTGGTTTGTGGCTGCCACAAAATGGGGATGGAGGAGAATTGAAAATACATGAGCCGATTAGTTCCGATAGGTTGACAATACATGAGTCCTGTACAAGATGTGAACTCCTGAATTATAATTCTTTCAATTGCTGAACTCTTTCACTCGGCTCAGTTGAAGTGAGCCGTTCTTGTGAACGATTCGTTTATGAGTTACACAAGTCTAGATACATGTACCACCGATCTGTATTAGCTCTAGCTCCGAATTGCTCTTATATAATATACATACGTATAAGTTATATAATTAAATGGATTTTCACAAACAAATACAACTGGTTTCATTTGTAAAATCCCATTAACTTGTGCACAATAGTTGCCAAAAGCTCAAAACTAAAACCGATTTCTCTTATCTTGGGTTGTACACTTTTTCCCCACTTCATTAAACAGTATCATCCAAGTCAATAGAAGCTTATAATGAAGTTTAAGAATCTGGATTTGCGCTACGTCATGTTGCTCGGCGCCGATGAAGAATAATTATTCTATTTCAGATTATCCATTAACAAAGGGAAAAGCTCTAATGGGGATATCCCATGTTATCGAATACGAAAAGTTAGTTGCAAACAACACAAAGCGCGGCAAGCCCATGCTTATATACAATTATCAAAAGTTTGTTAATCATGCTTAACTGAATTAAAAGCATTTAGTTTCAAAGGATTTTATTAAACTGTACAATATATTTTCGTCAATCATTGGCTTCATCAGGTGATGATTTGGCGTCATGAGGAAGATGATGTTAACGTTTGGCGAAACAACTTTATAGTGTCTAGATAATATAATCTTTTGAATATATAACTAACAGTTCAACATCATGATTTGTTGTTTCAACAAGTACTAAGCATCCACCATCAATAATTAAAACTTTTGGATGTATACTTCGTTTAGTTTCTATAGCGATGTGACCTTTAGTTCGACCGACGCAAAGTAGAAAAGAACAGCACTAGGCCAGAAAAGGAAGGAGACAACTCTCGGCTACACTTTTAACCGGTGAGAAGCGTATAATTCGTACAGTACTGCACAGAAAAATCGACCATTTTATCCGCTACAATTGCATTGCTCAAATGTGCTATTATTGGTACCCATTACTACTGAAAATTTCAACGAGATGTTTATTTATATTTGAAGACATATTAAAGGCTTTAATGTTTGTTTTCGACTCACACTACCATTCATGATTGAAGAAAACTTTTGGCAAATACTGCATGAAAAAGTATATTTAATGAACAACAGTCGAGAGTATATTGGGCTTTTTTATCCCTACCTACGATTTTGCCAGCGCGCATTCATCAAGACATTGGAAGTGGCACATCGCTAGAAAAAGTAAATGAAGTATATTTGATACGAAAACCAAAATAGTTTTGTATAGAGATTGTCACGGTGTAGAAGAATAATAAAAATATGTTGGGCACGAAAATGAGATCTTCTGTTTGAGCTTCAAATGCAAAAACCTGAATGACTCAAGATTGATATTTTGCAAATATTCAGTATTGGAAAAGGTAGGAGGGGTTTAAACCTGCTTTCACAACTATTAATATTGTCAACACTCGTGGCCTTACAACTGTGTATAATATTAAACTCCTCCCATTATACGTTTGAGCTTAAAAGATACACAAAACTGTAGTGATTCAAGTTAGATGATCCCACCCTTTCCAACACTAGATATTTGCAAAATATCAATCTTGAATCATCACACTTTTGCATTTTTTGAAGCACAAAAACACTATGAAGATCTAATTTCCGCGCTCAACATACCTATATGTACATACTTCTTCAGCGTGACGAGCTCTACAAAATAGTTCATTTTGAAGATCATTTAGTTGGTACAGCCGAACTAAACAATTACCAAAAAAGTAATGCCAATACAGGAGTGGTTCTCCAAAATTGAAGCTTATTGCTGTTTTTCTGTGTCATCTAATTGGCTAGAAACTTTAAAACAAACAGTAAAAGGTTTCCCCTACATTCACCATTTAATGTTTCGTTGATTTTCTGTTTTAGTCTTTTCCAAGCTAGTTTTTAACTATCTCAATAAAATGATTATTTAATGACGAAGGTGGTGGTGTGGAAAAAGAGGAACTACTTTTTACGAAAATTCCGAAGCAGTTTAATGAATTTAAATTAATGCTACCTATTTGTTTTGCGAATAATCTGTGTATTTCCAGAGGATTATTGTATTACGTACCTATATATCTTTTATTGTGTTGTAAAAAGTGCACTCGTTCGTTTTCATTTTCCGATCGTCCAATTAGTATCACGCGTACGTCAACATTGATGCTCAATAATGACCATAGCGAATGTTTTAGGTAATTTACAACTCTATTTAATTTCGTTCTCGGCAAAGTTTATTTGTTTTTAACATATCGCCTTCTTTGTACTTACAGGATCTAAATTTTACAATGCTTATTATGTACAAAATAATGAAAAGTCCTTTTATCAGGTAATATGAGAGTAAACGAAAATGCTGAAATATAATAATCGTTTATAAAACAAGCCAAAAGTGCACGCCCCACGCCTCGTAATACTGAAAAATCTTTACGAATGACCGCTGATTGAATAAGAGATTGCCTTATATCTTTTCTGGAAGTAGCTCTCTCTCTTTCTCTCTATCACATATTCGATTTGTGCCATCAGCATGAAAAAAGGAACACTTTTTACAAATTAAAAACGAAAGTATTTCAAGAATTATAATAATAAAATTCCAAACGAAAGTTACACATTAAAAATTGTTATTCGGAAAATGTCCTTTATTGTATTCCCCAAGTACTTTATATAAACATATATTGCTCTAATATTCCCCAGAATGAGAAATAGAGTAAGCGGACATCAGTATAACATTCGTGCAGCCTAATCTAAACAATTGAACAACCTAACCTAACCACTGAAGATACAAACCTGTTCAAATCTGTATCTGTGGCATTAAAGATAGTTTGAAAGGTAAAGAGGGTCAATTGGCTGCTTTTTTGTAGACAGAAGATATTAAATCTAATATGTTTATGACAAAGAACATGTGCGCTATGAAGAGTTAAACGCTCTAAAGAAGTCTAAGTGAATTAAACACGGAGGGGTGGTAAAAAGTTAAGTACATTATTTGAAATCTTTTTGTATGACTCCAACATCCTAGTTATTCCACACATAGATTCCCCATGGTATCAGAAACGTTTAAATACTTCGATTTCTTTTAGGCCAATCGTTCTTTCAATCAACACCTAACAGTACACCATACTTCAGTCTTTTAATTAAATCCATGTAATTTTTCACAAATTCACTGCTACCCTTTCGGTTTAATTCAAATCCTCTCAGATTAACAATATTGTGTTTCTAATTTGATTCCCCCTTTAGTATTTTCTATTACCAATATTGCACAATCTTCCACATTCTTTCCAGGGGTAGGAACCTAAGTAAACACGAAAATTTTTCACATCAGGTGTTGTTAACTTTTTACCTTAAAACGATGTTAGTATGAATGACAAAAACAGGTCCCAATGCAATTGACGACACTCCACGACGTTTCTATACGAACCAACAACAACAAACTGCTCATTGCGAGAATAAAACCCAATGCAGCAATACACCGAAGAACGTTTTGCGAGCTATTCACGCACATGCACCATCGGAGTCGCTTTTATCTGAAAGTCATTCGTCAATAAATACCACGTGGTGGAATCAATGGTCTCTCTTATCGCACATGTAGAAATATACGTTCTATACTTCGTTTACCTTCTGTAGCGATGTGACCTTCAGTTTGACCGGTGCAAAGTAGAAGAGAACAGCACTAAGCCAGAAAAGAAAGGAGACAACTCTCGGCCAAACTCTTAACCGGTGAGGAGCGTATAATCCGTACAGTACTGCACGGAAAAATTGACCATTCTATCCACAACGATTGCATTGCTCAAATGTGCTGTTATTAGTACCATTTACTACTGAAAACATCAACGAGATGTTTATTTATATTTGAAGACATATTAAAGACTTTAACGCTTGTTTTCGACTCGCACTACTATTCATGATTGAACAAAACTTTTGGCAGGTACTGTATGAAAAAGTATGTTTAACGAACAACATTCGAGAGCATAATGAGCTTTTTTCTCCCTACCTACGATTTTGCCAGCGCGCATCCAAAACATTGGAAGAAGCACATCGCTAGAAAAAGCAAATGAAGTATACGAATCTCTATCCTGTCCTTCAATAGGCTTAAAATCGTGGGTGAAATTTTAGTTCAAAATTTTCTCCATTATTGATATTTTTCTTAAATGAAAAGTTCGAATACCTACTAATTTGTGGGATTGTAGATATTTAAAAAAATGCCTGGTCACCTACCTGACAACTTTAATCTATTTATTTATTATGGCACAACTAATAAAAAATGAAACTCTTTTCTTACAGCTAAAAGTGACGCTAAACTGTTTTCATTTCTAATTTTTGTTTTAATCTAATTACGATTAACCAATTAGTAACCAATCCGCATTGTTTTACGTACTTTACTGAAATCCTTAATCAACTATTTATTCTTAAAGCTTCTTGCAACTTAAACCCAAGTGAGGAACTGGGTCTAAACAATTAAGGTAGAATTCGAAGACGTAATTCTCAACTGTCAATATACTTATAACAATGTCGTTTTCTACAATGAAGTCTTCAAATTATTCTGAGTACAAAGCACACAATTTTGGGGTTGTGCCAAATTATGTTCAGTAACGTATAAAAACACCAGGATAATGTACTTCGCAACATTGTTGGAAAATCTTCTTATGTACGACACATTGTAACATCCTAAAAATTTGGAAATTAAAGAAGTGCACAGCGAAATTATAATGATCAAGTGCTCGATTCCAATCCATATTTTCAACTGAAAACCTGAAAAGTAATTAGTCTTTACAAAAATTATGCTTTACGGAAGTAAGGTTATGTTGCTGTCTCGTCATTTCTTTCTTGAATTGCGTGTGCTTGCAGACGTTCTAGATTCTAACCATGCTTCCCATTCATTGCTAGTTCCCTATCAAACATTCGTAAATATTCAATCGCATACAACTCGTTTGAAACTGCTGGAAATGTGACCTTGAGGAAAACTGCGCGGAATGGAAAGAATACACACTAGGTGTGAGCAAGACAGAAATAGTTTAAACGAGGTAAAATACGATTGAATTTGGAATTTTATAACGGCACATCTAGATAAAGGAAAGAAGCATATCTCTAACCGTTTGAAATGAGTTATGTCATCGTCTTTTTCTACCAGTACACTCCTGTCTTAAGCACCCTACACTAATACGTGCGATAAATAAACAGTGTAGTGCAATAATCAATTTATTTCACTACAGCAGTACCATAAGCAACTAAATTTGGTAATGCGAAAATTCATTTTCAGTTGTCATCTCTCGTAGCTTAGTTGTCAGAGCGTTGGTGCGTAAAGCCAAAGGTCTCGGGTTCGATTCCCGGCGAGGGTGTGACAGAAGCAACAAATTTTTCGTCGTTAACTTGAGGTAGTTTATACTGGGTAAAAAATTGAAAATGAATTTTCACATTAATATTTGATATTAACCACTATTAAATGTGGATACTTGGATAATAAACCGTGCAATAAATATCAATTGGTAGTTTTGCTAAGTTCATCAGAACGAATTGATGTTTGATTTAACGATCAATTACCTTAGCTGAAGAAATGAAAGAAAATCCTAATTACTAAGTTTCTCCTCGTGAACAGATGTTCCCATTTGGATATGTGTATTTCGCAGTAGAGCATGGTTAAATTTCATTTAATGGAAACAACGTTCTCGTAGCAGATATAGGTATGAACCAAGTCGAGTACACATGCACGTTATTGTCTTCACTAAATGCATATATTGCAAATTCGTATCATACTGTACACACACGCAGATGTATATAGGTTCATATATATATTGCATGTAATAATTGCACACCGCAACAAAGTGCCGTAACAGTTCCTCATATTCATATTGCTCCATACATAAAGTGCATATTTCGAGGGATGCACGTAGCGTGTACCCACGTCATAATATGTACATCTATATACATTAATATTACGTATGGGTATGTATGTGTATATGATGGCTTGCATATGAGCTACTTTTCAACTTCGACGGTTTGTGAGGGAATACAAAATGTGTACCTGTACATAGATAAATATGCACTTATGTACCGCGGAATCGCTGCTATTTTAATAAACCCGTTAACTTGTTTGAAAAGACTCATCAAAAAATTACATACTTTTAGATTTGAACGTCATGACACGTAGTTAAATATTGTAATCCACTGAAAAGAACGATTCATACGGAACAAGCGAAATCAAGTGTAAACTCTCTGAAAAGAATCCCTTTATAACGGAGAACTCTCCCTTAAACAGTGAACATAAAAAGCGTAGTACTAGTTGGGGTAATCTGAGAACTAATATGTCATGGTTTNTCGTCTAGTACTGTACAGTTCTAGCCGATCTCCTAAGACCACTTATCGAGAGCTCTGCTCGTTCAAGCTTGTTCCAACTATTTCTGTCTTGCTCACGCCTAGTGTGTATTCTTTCTATCTTTGCGCAGATTTCTTCAAGGTCACAATTCTAAAAATTGAAATAGACTGTATATAAGTATACCTACTATTATTGTACGTTGAACGTATGGATATTTCGTTATCTACTGAATTAGTTACGAATGTACCTACTATTAAGGCGCTGAGTGCATGGCCGCCACAAATAAAAAAAATACCTTCTTTCTGCTTTAGTCATAGCTTGAATCTCTCAAAAGGGTTTCGTAATAATGTACAGCTGAATTATGGTCAAAATGCCCTTTTCAACGTACATGATTTTTAGATCTTGATTTCGCTGTTTATTTAGAATAATCCCTAATAACAAAAGTAAGACAAACAACAAGAAATTCAACACAAATTTTATCAAGTAGTAGGTAACTGATAGTCCATCAGCATCTGTAGTAATTTACTGCTAACTGTAGCGCTTCAGATTTTTTTGTCATGAATGTATCTTCTTGTGAAACTGAATCTACAACTTAGGCTTTATGATACGCGATAAGCACGCAAACCAAGTAAATAAAAAAAGTTCTTATCACCAGGTGTGGACTAAACTCCTTAATACTTTCTAAACTTGAATCTAGTGTTCTAGTTTGTTACAATTAGTAAAAATATGTCAACAACAGATAAGAAAGAAAACAATTACGATAAGAAAAATTTTAGTAATGAGCAAAATTGATCTTGGTCTTTGTCTTTCGAAAACGCCAAGACTGTCTTTATTGTGTGATCAACACCAAACGCACAAGACTAAGACTAAAACCAAGACCGAATGAACAAGACCGAAACTAAAACCAAGATCGAACGAACAAGGTCAAGGCTAAAACCAAGACAGAATTTGCAGGATCAAGATAAAATACGCAAAACTAAATGAAAAATTACCTAAATATATCCGTTTCTTGGAACAAAATATTTTTAGTATTTGAAATTTTCAGTTTGCTTTACTAGACTTTATGTTATAGGCGGATGATGAGGATACCGTGGATAGAGTAGGCTAGAAATGAAGAGATATTAGAAAGAATAGGAGAACAGAAGACTCTATGGAAGTCAATAAGAAATAGGCGAGATAGATTGGTAGGACACCTTCTCAGACATGAAAATGTAGTCAGAGTCATATTAGAGGCAGAAACAGGAGTTAGGAGGGGTAGAGGTAGACCTAGATTAGATTACTGTTCGCAAATAGTTAAGGATGTGGGTTGTTCTAGTTTTAGGGAAATGCAAAGTTTAGCTCAGGATAGGAAAGAGTGGAGGTGCGTGTCCAGCCAGTCTTAGGACTGAAGACTTTATGATGATGATGATGATAATTACTAAATTTAACACTAAATATATAAAGAAAAGGAACTTCACCACTGTTTGAAAATAGGGAACTACAAGAATGTTATCTGACTAAGTGCTCTTTATTCATATGTCTGGATAACACATAGTTGATATATCAAGGAAATATCTTTCCGATAATTTCTACTTCTTTCAAGAACCTTTAACTATTTTGTTCTCTAAAAGGTCACTTCATGCGTTGCAGGAAGGGTCAATTTGTATACTGGAGGAATAGTAAGTTCTAGTGTTTTCATAACTCTCACAATTATTGACATTAATTTATTTAAAAGTCGTGGCAAGCTCGCATATAAGGCAAAGAATTTTAGCATTTAAAACAATTATTGTAACGGTAATCAGAAAAATTTGTGCGTAGATGATTATTAAAAAAGAAGTATCAGATTAAATGAACAAGACCAAGACTTAACACGTAAGACCAAGACCAAGACCGAGACTATATCAAGATTAGAAGTATCTAGAAGTATTTGAACAAGACCGAAACCAATACCATTACCATAACTTCTACAATAAAACAGCATATTTATATTATATAGTGAAAACCATTTGAAAGCCGAAATGAGTAAGGAATTGATAAAAACTTTTCTATTGCCGAACTTTTTTCTGTTGACCATCGATTCACAGTGTACTAAATTGCGTAGAAAGTATTTGAAAATAATGAACTAACTTTTCAACTTCCAAATTGTTTATTCAAGTCATGGTAAAATCTTAACTGCTATAATTACATTAACAGAATTTTTTCTTTCTACGAGGGATGTTTCCGTAGTTCTGGGAATTGTGCTATAATCAAATTACACAGAACCTATAGGCAATGTCATTGGTGTCAGAAAGTCTTGACATGTTTATGCAACTATCTGGTGCAATATTGTTCAGCCTGATTTAGATGTTCGAACAAGTTTTCATAACACTGTGTTTGTAATCATGAAGCAAAATCTCAAAGAGCAATAATTTTCTTTTTGTGGAAAGAGAGTGTGAAAACACCAGAAATTATTCAGCGTCTGCAACGAGTATTTGGTGAGTCTGTAGAATCCAAAAGTACTGTTTATCGGTAGATCTACTGCATAAGCGTCAGTTATTGCAACAGGATAATGCAAGACCGCACACCGCAAGAAAAACGAAGGATGTTTTGAACGATTTCCCGGATCTTGCACCCGCTGATTAACATCTGTTCCCAGATTTGAAAAAAAAAACACTTACGAGGTGTTCGATATGTAAGTTTAACTGACGTAAAACGTGTCATTAGTAGATGGATTGAAGAGACACCGATAAAGTTTTTTGAAGACGACTTAAAAAAAATAGTTTATTTAAAATTGACTTGAATATGATAAAATTATAAATACACAGACCAATTTGGTACCCGGACGAAGTCGCTTATATAACCACATCATTCGCTTTCCTATTCTGAGCTAATCTTCGCATTTCCCTCAAACTGGAAAATCCCACATCCTTAACTATTTGTGAACTCCTCTTAACTCCTGTTTCTGCCTCTAATGTGTCTCTCTGACTAGACCTTCATGCCTGAGAAGGTATCCTACCATCCTGTTTCGTCCATATCTTATTGACTTCCATTGAGTCCTCTGTTCATTTCTGACGTTCTCTATCCACCGCATTCTCATCATTCGCCTGTAGCACCACATTTCGAAAGCTTCTAACCTTTTCTTTTCCGCAACGTCCACCGTCTATGTTTCGCATCCGTACAGCGCTACTCTTCAAACATATACCATTAACAATCTTTTTCAAATTTCTAAATCAATCGTTCGCGAGCATAGAAGTGACTTCTTTTTATTGAAAACAACTCGTCCTTGCGGTATCCTCTGTTTTATATCCCTACTATTCCTTCCGTCGTAACTTATCTGACTTCCTAGATACCTAAAATCAGCCACTTCTGACTATTTCGTCTCCTATCTTTCTATTCGCTCTTTCTTTACCTTTTATTCCCTTGTACGATACCAGTATTTTAGTTTTACTTTTATTTATTTTCATACAGTATACCGTTTTGTCATGTTTCGCACCCGTTTACAATCTAATTTATCATAAAATAACGACAACATATTTAATTTTGTATTCATAATAAATTAAGTATAAAACACATGTTCATTTAGGCTACGTATTTCTCGAAACCTAATTAGTATTTCTTTTTAACTTGCCTTTGTATTTTTTTTATTGGGTTTCAATAAATGAAGAGACCCAAATTTAATTACTAGTGGTAAGTACGCAACAGGAACATGCCTAGTTTAGATAAGTAAACATAAAAAATGTAATTTATAATAAAATTATGACAATTTATATTTATATTTAATATTAAGTTCTGTTAAAATATCCTTTGGAAGACTATTTCGTTTAAAACAAATCGTGTTGTTCTCAGTGGGTCGAAAATTCTAATTAGGTATTTTGTTCAATTAGATGTAGAATGTAGAATCACGATACAAATGAAATTTTTCAATAATGATACAAGGTAATTAACTTTTTGAATATTAATAAGGAGTATTTCTCTAATAATTCTTCATTAAAAAGCTTGAGAGCACCAGGAATCCAATTCATCCTCAAAGAGTATTAATTGGCGAAATACCAAGAAAGTATTTCTAAAATTAAGATAAAATGGAATTTATATTTTGTCATCTTTTAGTAGACATCTAACCACTTCTTATGTAATACACGCCCACGTTTACAGTATATATTTTATGTATGTATTGTTTTTTAAAATCAGAATGACTGGAATGAAATTATACGGATTACTCTATCAAAATAACCTAGGCATAAAATTATCCTTTTACAGTAACGCTGTAATCAATTTCAAGATATATCATATAATATAAATATTTTTTTGCACCTGAATCAGGATCATCAAATATAAATTCGTGGATGATTCCAAAATTGATTAAATTTTTATTAACGTCTTACTTCAGATTGTTATAACACGTCGCTGAAGTATTAATAATTTTTGAACCTTGATATTTATAATATATAATAGGTCGAAGAATATTTTCTTTGTCAATTTTTAATCCCGTCTTGATCCACATAAGCTCTACGCGACTTCTAGATCACTTACCTAATGATAATTAATATTTTATATTCTTATAGCCAAGCTGTTGGAAAAGGGCGTAACAATTCTTTTGCAAATTTTAAACAACACACAAATCGAACACTAAAACACTTATGTCAATGTTCGTTTACAAATCACAAACGGTAATCAGTCACTTATAGTATTAGTTTACAGATTTTCAAAACACTTATTTCAAAAACACGTTAAAAAGTTGAATATCAGGAGTTTTTTTTTTAATACCAGTCACAAAATTACGGGAAGCACATGCTTTTACTGTTGTTATATAAGAGAAAAAATACGGAAATCTTTACGTTCGAATGCTCGAATAAGTCGCACGTACGTCTGGCGTGTCCGGGTAGCGTGGTCCGGTTGGAAACTCCGGGAGTAGTGCTGTGAAAGACTCCTGAGGGTGGGGGCTTGGAAAAGCGTAGCAGCGCCGTCTGGCGGCAAACGACATCGATTTTACCCCAGCCCCAAAAAGAAACAGAATTTCTTGCGTTTCATTAAGTTCACTCAAACAACACTACAAGTCTTGCTCCTGTTTTCATATCCGATCCTGTCAGTGATAACACGCACACTGACAATGGAAAGGATAAAAGCCAGGAATAGCTGCCGACGAAAGCGACGGACTTATGGTGACCGAAAAAGAAGGGAACGGAAGATAGCAAACGGCTAATCCCACCACGTAAGTTGTGTTTAATTTATTGCCGTCGTTAAATGACCTGCAAAATTAAACTGACAAACAAATAGCACTTCCGCTCGACGAGTTGAGAAGGAAGGATTTGTAAAAATCTTTTCGAATCTCATCCCGAAAAGAATGGGCCTACAACTGTAAATCCCTTTTGTCAATTTGTCTCTAAATTAGGTCTTCAATATAAAATGAGCAGATAGCCGGCAGAGTATTGTGAAACATTATTTAATAATTAACGAAATTCTGAACTTTTGCTGGTAAATACTCTTGGATTTAGTAGCAAATTATGGCCATAAAAGAAAAAGTTGAGGATTTCCTTCATACAATTATGGGTGAGTATATATAATTTGAAGAGGTATTGGAAAGAATAGGAGAACAGAGGACTCTATGGAAGACAATAAAAAATAGGCGAGATAGGTTGGTAGGACACCTTCTCAGGCATGAAGGTCTAGTCAGAGACATATTAGAGGCAGAAACAGGAGTTAGGAGGGGTAGAGGTAAGCTTAGATTAGATTACTCTTCGCAAATAGTTAAGGATGTGGGCTGTTCTAGTTTTAGGGAAATGCGAATTTTAGCTCAGGATAGGAAAGAGTGGAGGTACGTGTCCAACCAGTCTTAGGACTGATGACCTTATGATGATGATATATAATTATTTAATGATTAGGATAACGTGGATATAGAACGTTAGAAATGGAGAAGTATTAGAAAGAGTAGGAGAACAGAGGACACTATGGAAGTCGAAAAGGAAATAGGCGAGATAGATTGGTAGAACACCTTCTCAGGCATGAACGACTAGTTAGAGACACATTAGAAACAGAAACAGGACTTAAGAGGAGCAGTTGTAGATCTAGATTAGATTACAGTTCGCAAAGGGTTATGGATGTAGAATGTTCCAATTTTAGGCAAATGCGAAGGTTACCCAAGAATAGGAAAAAGTAGAGGTGTATGTCCCACTATTTTTAGTATTGACTATGATGAAGATGAATAAGTAAGAGAAAAAGAAGAATAGAAACAGGTCGTAATATAAAGGTTAGCATCAAAGAATACTTAAAAAACTGTGTCATAATCATCCTAAGGTCTTCAGCTCGATGACTGCTTGGACACGCACTTCCAGTTTTTGGTATCATAAGCCCATCATTGCATTTCTAGATAACTTGTACAACCTACATCTATAACTCTTTGCAATCAGTAACCCGATCTAGGTCAACCTCTCCCTCTTTAAGCTCCTGCTTCTGTTTATAATATGTCTCTAACTGTAGCCTTTAAAAGGCGCCCTACCAACATTTTTCGCCGATTTCCTATTCACTTCTATTCTCGTACTCTTTCTAGCGCTACCACATTTTTAATCTTTTATTGTCGTTTTAAAAGAAAATAAAATTAAAATTACGAAAACTTATTTGGGTTGAACCTACATTCAATGTAAGGTCAAGTATCAAAACTAAGTGGAAAATAAAAATTTTTAAAAACCAATACCTTCTGTTAAATGATTAACTAGTCCAACTGAAAAAGCACCAGACTTTCTCTACCATGGATATGCCTTAGTGAAAGAAATTACGAGCATCAACTATTCTCTCATTTGAGGATTACCAGTGCCTTCAGGCAATTTACGTATAACCTTAAATGTGCAACATAAGTGATATAAATTCTGTTACATCCACAAAACATGAACTCGTCGTTAGTTCAAAAGTAACTGGACTTAATCATTTAGGTAGATAATGTATAAAAAAGAAAACTCACAAAATTTTCTTTATTTACATCTCTTCAGTTATATTGAGCGTAATGAATAGCACACGTTTGAAGAAATTACCAAGTAATGCGTTCTATATTCTAACATGATATGATTTTTACATTACGTTAAGTATATTGGCTGAATCAAGCTTATTTCGTACTTTAAGCCCATGGAGATTTCTATCTCGGAAAGTTTCTGATACTTTCGAAAACACGTAGTAAAAAAATATGGAAAAAATCTTTACATTGCACAGTGAATTGGAAAATTAAAAGTGGGCATCTAGTAGAGGAGATTGGAGACATGAAGGATACATATATGAGTTTTTAAATTACTAAGTTACCACACTTATTGATTTCCAGAAAATCTAATATAAATTTGTGTGGCTTGAATAACTACTTACATTTGCTTAGAGTAAGATAAAAATACTACTCGTTTTTCCTACTGAATTCGTTTTTATCATCATTAAAGAAATAGATAATACATAATCTACAGATACAGACGTTCAATTCATCATTCCTTTTTTAGAATACAATCCTGTAACGTACTAATAGATGATTTTTACATCAGATTTACACAATACCTTCGAAATCAATAACAACATAAATCTACAAAGTGGTACCTACTAAAAGTGTATAATATTTCTTGAAGGATCTGTCTTAATTTTCTCTGTGTACGTGTCTTGGAGAACTGTAACGTTTTAGTCAGAGTTCTGCTTACCAGCATCTAATTACTGTGCTCCAAATGTGTTTTACTTATAAACTTTTTAATTGTGAGAAAGAACAACCTGGAATGTTAATTGAATATGGCAGCTCACTCTATTAATCTGTAAGTGATGGTAAGTGATGTACAGATCTAAATTTGATTATCAACTTGGTGTATGTTAGGTATTGCATCTCGTGTTGGTATGGGACGACTATCCATTATTGGTGATGACCTAACATAGTTCCGGTTTTAGTTTTGTCTTGACGTCTCGGTCATGGTCTTGTTTTTGCGAGAACAGTTCTAGTCTTTGCAATTCTGTATAAAAATCAAAGTTAAACGTACATAACATGTACCCCGTTCTTAACCTTAGAATTTCAAATCTATACTTATCAAATATATAAATATCAAACAACTGAAAGTTGTAGCCATCTACAGATACTTTATTTCTTTAATAATAATTTGCCGATCCGATGGGTCTAGAACCTTGACAAAACTCTTGTACAAACTAGAGTGGGTGGATTGCTGGACCATAGGTTCAATCATAATGGGGGGGGGGGGTTCTTAAACAGAAACCAGACTAAGATAAGTCCCTGAAAGAGGGAAGCAGCTCTTTCAGTACTCAGGGAGGCAGAGATCACGAGGATCGGTATGGCACTCCGATGCACAATACTGCAATGTGGAAGGCAAGGAAACCACCACATTATGATATCCCAAGTACAATTCACCGAAACTTAATGATGGCTTCCTGTGACGTAAAGCACTCCAGACGTTAAGTAGTCCCCCATTCGGATGTCCTGGCAGGGACTACGTCGAGGGATGTCATCAATGAGTTGGAATATTTAAAATGTGGTGTTGCAGGCGAATGATGAAGATATCGTGGATAGGGAAAGTTAGAAATGAAGAGGTATTAGGAAGAATAAGAGAACAGAGGACTCTATAGAAGTAAATAAGGAATAGGCGAGATAGGTTGGTAGGACATCTTCTCAGACATGAAGGTCTAGTCAGAACCATATTAGAGGCAGAAACTGAAGTTAAGGAGGGGTAGAGGTAGACCTAGATTAGATTACTGTTCGCAAATAGTTAAGGATGAGGGTTGTTCTAGCTTTAGGGAATGCGAAGATTAGCTCAAGATAGGAAAGATTGGAGGTGCGTGTCCAACCAGTCTTACGACTGACGACCCTATGATGATGATGATGATGAATAATAATTCGAAAGGACATTACAAAGGATTTATCATCCAAATTCAGTATACTCACTTAAATTAATAGATAAGGTTATAATCGATAATCAGATAGATCAATATTTACCTAAAATTATAGATAAGGTGCTCATTTAAACAGTTAAGTCCCATTCATAATTCTCATGGTCACATATACATGCATACATAATTATGAATCAAATTATGGAAACGAAATATAAACGAACATGAAATAATTCCCATAATATAGGTTCTCAGACATGTATTTTCTTCTTAATGTTTTTATAAGTTAGATACTCCCACCTGATGAATATGTCACAATGCTATGTATGCACAGCGATTTCCCTAAAATACACGAACATTTTCTTCATCTAAATTTCCACGTTCCCTCAATTCAAGTAGGTACAATGTTATAATAGGCTTTTCAGTCTCGATTAATATTACAAAGCAAAGTCTAAATTACTTTCTGGAATTGTTGAAACTGAAATGATTTCGTCGGTATCAAAACAGGGTTAATTACGATGCTGGAGTTTTTGTACGTCTTCCCGGGCAATGGCTGCTCTGTGTCGTAAACTGCTGGAAGTAACTAAGCAACAACAACAGCTATAATTATAGCGCCAGTATAATTTGGTTCTCGCCCATTGACAACTAAGACGTGAGTTTAGATGGCAAGCTGCATTAAATCAAAATTTAGTTTAATTTTCTCCGTCTTAATCGATATCTGAAGCATGATACGAAAGCTCCCAATGCAATTTCTCATCAGAATGTAGCCCCGAGTTAGGGCTGCTAACTTCTTAATTAGACCTTTTACTCAATCTAAGTTCGTAACGTAATCTCAACTTTTTTTGTCACGTTTACTGTTTTTTCGTTTTCTTCTTTTACACAACTTAAACTCATTAAAAGATTAGCTGTATAACGAAAAGCGGGAGAAATAATTGTTTCTAATAGGCGTAGGTATGGGGTTGAGTCATTCAGATAAGAAAAGTCGGAAAAAGACGGTCCAACAGGAAGGATGTAAGCATGTGAGATAGCACTTTCCAAATTATTTATACCAGTGTAGCGTGTGGTCAAATTAATTACATAATATACATTACACGTGTGCATAAATAAGTTATTCTCAACTGTTGACTCTTTAACCCATCGACTACGCATGTTACATGTGTAATGTTTGCGAACCGCACAGACAGCACACCTTCATGTTTCCAAAGTCAGTTACCGTTGTTTATTATTCGACTTTTATTTTACACGTTTGACTTTTTTAATATCTTATGGTCGTCAGTCCTCAGACAGTTTGGACACGCACTTCCACTCTTTCCTGTCTTCTATTAATTTTCGCATTTCCCTAGAACTAGAATATCCCACATCCATAACGATTTGTAAACTGTAATCTAATTTAAGTCTACCTCTATCCCTCTTCACACCTGCTTGTATTTTTAATATGTCTTTGATTAGTTCTTCATGTCTAAGAAGGTGTTCTACCAACCTATCTCGTCTATTTCTTATTGGCTTCTATAGAGTCCTATTTCTAATACATCTTCATTTCTAACCTTCTCTTTCCACAGAAGTGACTTCTTTATGTTGAAGGTCACTCGACCCTGGGCGATCCTCTGTTTTATATTTCTGGTGCTTCTTCCACCCTGAGTTATCTGACTTCTCAGATACCCAAAATCAGCCACTTCTAATTTATCGTCTCCTATTTTTATTTGCTTTTTTGCTACTTTTTTTCCCTTGCGTAGCACTATTTCTGCTTTACCTTTATTTATCTGCATGCAATACCGTTTTATCAATACCAATATTATAAAACTACAGATGGTACCTATGGTACTTAATCTCGTTCTGGATGGACAATAAACATGTTAGGAAATTCAAATACAGCTGTTCCATATACTTCCTATTGAATTCGAAAACAGTGCCTTGGATAATGTAGTCGAGGATTGATTCTTCTTCTTCGGTGAAAACGTCAATGCAGTCGCTTACCTGACGTTTCACCAAGAGTATCTTCACGGAACGTAGCGAGGTCGTAGTGTCCATCTTTTGGTTAGGGCGAAAGGTCCGCCCTCTTCAGCCTCTTTTTAAAAGTCGTAGGAATGGGTGGGTGGCTGGTTTGGTTGAGGTGAAAAAGATGGGATGGACGAAATGAAGACAGAAGAGAAGTGAAGGATTAATACCGAAATAGTATTACTGTCTCAACATTTACTTAAGTGATTCAAAGAGAACCACAGAAAAATTTGGATCAAAACAGTTGGACCGAAATCGAACCGGTATCCTCCTGGTTGCTAAGCGGTAGTCTAAACCTCTAACTCGGTAAAGCAGTGTTTTCCTTCAAATTGGTCGGTCGGCGACAACCGCGACTGGGTAGCTGCAACCAATTCGCCAATGTGGTAATTGTTTTCCTCCGATGCGAGAGATATACGAGTCGTGTGAGTATAACTGTAAGCAGAATCGTAGATTGATTATAATAACACGGAAAACACGGCTTAAGTGACACCTTCTAGCCCAAACAGGTTCCGCTTGATTGGGCAGAACTTTATGCGGTCCGCCGGACTTTATTTACTTTTAGGGTATGTTCCCTTTCTTAAGCTGTTGGAGTGCTTTAGTATTTCAATGGCTTCTCAGTCTTGTATGGTGACTCCGCGAGTTTACGAAGTGTCTTTGAAATAGATATCCTTTTCAGCTACAAGCATAATCATAACGGAGGTTCTGTAATGTGTGGGTAGGAGGATCAATAAAGGCCCCCGCGAAATTGGTCTTCATTGGCGGGGGCTCACTGAGTACACAACGGTATATTTTGGCATAGACCACATTCAGATATCCGTCAGTGAATACTTGGCAAAAGTCGATATTCGTAAAATTAACTGGCCAGTATGTTCTCCGAACGCAAATACTTTATAACATGTAGTTATAGGATGTTTTAAACAGATGTGTTAGAACTCATGCAATAGCACCAACCATACCAAATAAGCTTCGTGTAGCACTTCAACGATTTGAAAATATTCCGCAGAATGCAACTCACACATTAGTTGTATGATACACTGCATGTATGTAATAATTCGAACAATATAAGTGTCAACAGTACAAAATATTAGAACATGGCGAAAGGGTGACTTCAGTGGTAGCAGCAAATGGGTAAAAGTAATTGTAAAAATAAAACAACTCGTACAAGTGTACTATTCGGAAGAACAGGAGGCCCAGGATTTGATTTTCGGCCGATGCAAAATCTTTTTTACTTTTCTATCTACCGTAATGAAAACATTTATTCCAAACATTTTGACAGCGAGCACAAGACAGCCTCAGTAAAATAAATTTTGTTAGTGACTATTAAAATCTTAATTAGAATTGTACAGGGTAGGATAGAAAAAAGGGCGGAATAACTATTAGGAGTAGATCAATGTGGGTTTAGAAGAAATAGAGGAACGCGGGACGCCATCCTAGCTTTACGGGTAACAATAGAGAAAACGATAGAAAAAGGAAAGACTGCGTACATAGGATTTGTAGATTTGACAATGTTAAATGAGGCAAGATGTTAAATATACTTAAAAATGTAGGGATGAGTTACAAAGATAGAAGAGTGATACAGTGATACTTAGTTTGTATAAAGAGCAACAGGCAGTTATAGAGAAGTAAATATTAAAGAGATAGCTTTAAATAAAATGGAAGCGGTACTGACAATACAGTACTGTACGAAAATAAATAAAAGTAAAACTAAAATACTGCTATGCAAGGGAAGAAAAAGTAGGGGAAAGAGAGAATATAAAGATAGGAGACGAAACATTAGAAGAAGTGGTTGATTTTAAATATCTGGGAAGTCAGATAAGTCAGGACAGAAGAAGTAGTAGAGATAGCGCAGTGTCGTGTCGCCTTTAATAATAAAAGTCACTTCTATGCTCGCGAACGGTTAATTTAGAAATTCGAAAAAGTTTGTTAAAGGTGTATGTTTGGAGTGCGGCGTTGTACGAGTGCGAAACAAAGAGAGTAGGCGCTGCGGAAAAGGAAATGTTAGAAGCGTTCGAAACGTGGTGTTACAAGCGAATGATGAGGATACTATGGATAGAGAAAATTAGAAATGAAGATGGGGTATTAGAAAGAGTAGGAGAACAGAGGACTCTATGGAAGTCAATAAGAAATAGATGAGATAAGTTGGTAGGACACCTTCTCAGGCATGAAGGTCTTGCCAGAGACATATTACAGGCATAAACGGGAGTTAGGAGGGGTAGAGTTCAGAATAGGAAAGAGTGGAGGTGTGTATCCAACCAGTCTTAAGACTGACGATCTTATGAGTGAGTATTAATACTAAAGAGCACACAACCTAATTGAGATGCCCTATGCAGTCTGAAATGAAACGTCAAATACCTACCATTTCGCAAAAAGGATTTTTAAGTGTAAAGGGGAACTTATACTTACTTAACGGAGCGTGACAGAACCTTAAAGGATAGGTGGAAAACGTGTGAAATCACCTGTTGATTTCAATAATATCGAGAAACGTTTTGATCCATGAAGCAGTTTGGAGGGATAGGGAAATGATTTGGGCATTACACGAACATGTACTATCTAATTTGAGACGGCCGTCGTCAAGTCGTAACGCAAACAGCGTCGAAAGAATTCGAAATTTTGAAAACAACCAACAGGCACCTGACAACAAAAAATCTCTGCCACAATATAACAGTAGACTAGCAACAAAAGCGACAAAGCAACCCCCTAATAGCAAAAGGATTGTGTAATAAAATTTCGTTTGCACATTCCAGCCGCTACGTCGCGTTCTCCTTATTTACAAACGTGACAACGACGGCGTCGACGCTAAGCATCGGAACGCGTCGTACGATGCAATAACAACTCCACGAATACCGTCATTCACGCATGCCGACACGTTTGTCTGTCCGGTTGTACGTTACAGAGTTGTTGATTTCTTGCAAACAAAATTAAGCCGAACAGAAATTACGATTCGCTTCATACGTACTTTGCAATGACAAATGCAATTAAATCGAGTTGGAAAAATTGTGAATGACACCAAATAAAATATCTGCTGACGCATCGCTCTTGTATAGAATGTAATGAAGATGCGCTACGGTTGCTAATGAAACTTATTTCTGTCTTCTAATTTAGTTTCGTACTACCAATACGGTGGCGTAGCCAGAATTAGCCAATAGAAGGAGATCAAGGTAAAAACTGCTGAAAATTCCCGTCATGTGTTCATCTACGTGGGTGGTTTGATAAGTCAGTGACTTTTTGAATAAAAGACCTATTCGTTAAAAAAACGTTTTATTTCTGAAGTAATTTCCTTTTAGATCGATACAGTTAGTAATCCGGCATTTTTCCAATTTTTTAACACTTCCAAATAGATTTTCTCAAAGTAGACATTGGTTTCAGTAATAACCTTTCATTCAACCCAAATCTCTTATCGCCGAGTCATTTCTTCACGTTTGGAAACAGGAAATAGTCACAGAGCGATAAATTGGGGGAGTATTCCGGATAGGGTAGCAGTTTGTAATCCAGGTTATGGATTTCTTACCATGGTGACTACACACAAGTGCACTAGTGCATTGTCTTGGTGGAAGAGCACCTTTCTTTAACAAATGTAGTCGGTTTTGTTTTAAATCAATGTCGAATCTGTCCAAGTTGTGAATAGTATTCACAGGTGATCGTTTGACCCTATTCAAGGTAATCAATGTGAGTGACACCACGTGCATCTGAGAACAGTTGCCATAACCTTATAGGTCAACAGGCCCACCTTGACCTTTGGTGCACGTTCCCCCGGACGAGTCCACTGCTTTGACTGTTCTTGTGTATTGTGATAGACCCATGCTCCGTTCACGGTTATGAAAAGGCGCACAAACTCCTTCGTGTTATGGTTCAACATCGCCAAACATTGTTGTGAAGTGGTCACATGGTACCGCTTATGATGGAGTGTGAACAATCGCGGCACCCATACCTTTCTTATGACCAAATATTCTTGTAAAATGTGATGTATCAGCTCAGTTGAGATACCAACTGTTCCAGCTAGCTCCGTTCGTCCAACATCCAGTACATGGATTTTACCAACAATTTCTAACTTAACGACTTATTTTGGATTTCCTGAACGTTCGGAATTACTTATTCAGTCCACAATAAAATTCAGTAAATCACTTCTTTGACCTATTTAAATTGATGGAGCAGAGTCACCTAACTCTTTCCTTGGTTTCGGCGACAGTTTTTCTTAAAAAAGTATTTTGTATGTTTGACTATCTGTTTGTAGGGGCTAATTGTTGAAGCGACTGAACTAAATATGAAGAGAAAATTGTCAGGATTGCCTAGGAATTTTGTGTGCTTATTTACATAATTTAATATAAGTTTACTAACTTTTAAATCACATTGAGGTTTAACAAACTTTGGTAAACTTGAATCGGCGACTTAAATTTTTTTCCCATTGGATACGTACATTTTTTTCATTATTATTAACAATATTTTCGGTATTAACAATTGAATTTCAAAGAAAACGAATTTTCGGCTCCATCAATCTCCGGTTCACCATAATTTTCAGATCTAAATTTCTGAGGGGTTCACAAATTTTTCTTGTTGCTTATTTTTGCGTATGTGCACTTTCTAAGTAAACTGACATGGAACCTAATAAGAATTTACCGAATTATTAACCGTCATCAACCCCCGCTTTCAATATGCTCATCTTTATGATCAGATGTCGATAAGCCTCTTTATTACGTGGATGGTAAGGATTAAGACTTTTCTCTTGTCCTATCGAATTAGTTCACCTATATCCTTATATAACTTATATGATGTAGTAATTGCGCATATATTCTTAGCTTCTTGCTAATTCCTAAAATCTTTGACTCTTTTTATCTTTTGGTAAGACATGAACGGATATTGCTCTGCATATTTATTTTCCTGCTTAATTTTCTGTCAAACCAAACGTTCCCGAGATAAAAAATTGTGCAACTTTTCGTTGAAGAGGAAGCAGCTGGTGGTTTTTTTTGATGCTTTGTATATTTTCATGTTAGTATTGATGAACCGTAATTTTTCAATTTATGGCCGACACAAGCAAAGCGAACAGAAAACGGCTTTATTGGAGTATATTTCACGTCTAGCAGCAGCAGAGGTATTTAAACGAAATTTATGTTTTTCTTGAATTGCTCCTCGAATTTGCCTTCTAAAGAAATAAATAAATGAAAACAGGCAAAATAGGACGACCCCATGCTGCTTTATCGTATACTCCCTAATGCCGACAAAAACCTCCAAATTTATGATACAGACAATAAGTAATCTTCTACTGTATGACATATTTTCTTTTCGGAAATAGAAAAAGAAAACTTAGGTACTTAGGTTAAAAAGTATTTTCGTATGTTGTATAATATCTGCACAAAGGACTGATTAGAAGGAAAAACATGATTAAAGAGGGGTAGAAGAAGTCAGACTAGATTAACTATAGCAAAAGGTTAGGGATATAAGACGTTCTGGAATTCGGGAACGTTGACGATTGATTCAAATAGAAGAAGTGTTCAACAAGTTTTCGGGTTATTGTCGTCCCTTGGAGTAATGCTCCAAGCCAGGCTTCCATTTTGGGTGCACATAACGTTGTGATAAATGTAAGATGGTGGCGCACATGGGTTTTTCTGGTATTCGGGAAATTCGATGATTTGTTCAAATAGAAGAAGTGTTCAACAAGTTTTCGAGTTATTGACGTCTCTTGGGTTAACGCTCCAAGCCAGGCTACCATTTTGGGTGCACGTAACGTTGTGATAAATGTAGGATGGTGGTGTGGGTAGGAAGATCAATGAAGGCCCCTGCGAAATTGGTCTTCATCGGCGGGGGCTCACTGAGTACACAGCGGTATACGTATTTTGGCTACATTCAGCAATATCCATCAGTGAATACTTGACAAAAGTCGGTAAAATTAACTGGCCAGTATGTTCTCCTAACGCAAAAACTTTATAACATGTACCTATAGGATGTTTTAGACAGATGTGTTAGAACTCATGCAATAGCACCAACCACACCAAACAAGCTTCATATAGCACTTCAACGATTGGAAAATATTCCGCAGGATGCAACTCGAGAGCTTATTAGTTGCATAGTACACTACATGTAAGTAATAATTCGATCTATATAAGAGACAACAGTACAAAATATTATAATATGGCTACCATTTTGGGTGCACGTAACGTTGTGGTAAATGTAAGATGGTGGCGCATGTGGGATGTTCTGGTATTCGGGAAATTCAATGATTGGCTGAAATAGAAGAAGTCTTCAACAAGTTTTCGAGTTATTGACGTCTCTTGGGTAAAGCTCAAAATCAGGCTATCGGTATGGGTGCACGTAACATTGTGATAAATGTAGGATAGTGTCGCATATAGGATATTCTGGTATTCAGGAAATTCGATGATTGGCTAAAATAGAAGGAGTGTTCAACAAGTGTTCGAGTTATTGTCGTCGTTTCTTGGGGTAATGCTCCAAGCCAGGCTACCATTTTGGGTGAACGTAACGTTGTAATATAAGTTTAAGTATAAGATGCTGGCGCAGGTAGGATGTTCTGGTATTCGGGAAATTCGATGATAAGATCAAATAGAAGTGTCCAAAATGTTTTTGGGTTATTGTCGTCTCTTGGGGTAATGCTCCAAGCCAGGCTACCAGTTTGGATGCTCGTAACGTTGTGATAAATGTAGGATGGTGGTGTGGCCGTAGCGCTACTAACATGCTAATGTTTTAGATGTCTACGTACAATTATTTTATCGTCTGTTAATAACTAAATTGTCACGCCACCCCTCCGCTGCGATGTTCGTGCTGTGTCTTAATCGAAAACAGTTCGAATGGTCTACATATAAATGATCATTTTATTAACCAATGAAATAATCACTAAATTGTATAATTTCGTTGACAGGTGATTTTTTCATTATTTATAAAATACGGTACAATCTTCAAGTATTACATGTGCGGGCAAAAGCTGCTAACTATCTTATGTGAAGTCGGGTCATATCTTCTTCACGATTTTGTTTGATTGTTTAGTCAAACCTATGGCTTACGTTTCAAGTATAATTTATTGATTGACGATTGATTAAGTCTGCGCTGAATCAATCGTCAGAACAGAACTCCTGAAGATGTCAATTACTCGTGTCGGCGAAATATCGAGAAGAAAAATCTCCAGACGATGACCAACAACTTCAAAAGCCAGCTGTATAAAATTATTATTCATAGGCAGATAGGATTATAAACGATGTTTCTCAAGCAAGTTCAAAGGTTGCAGGAGATGACAGGACACTATAAAACAAGAAAGTTAAATAAATATTTGCCGGTCCGAAAGTCTGCAGTTTTTGTGGAAAACGTATTTGAAAGTACAAGCAAAGGCCACTTTGGTCCTGGTAAATCACGCAAAGAAATACGACAATGCAACGCTTTATTCAATCAGGTGGTAACTAACAGCATCAATGTTTTATTTATTTTTGAATTTTTTGCTAATATTTTGCCTACTGTTTGTAAGATTACATTAAATGTGATTTAAGGTGTTTATATTACAGTCAGCGTGTAGTAGTTGTGTGTTCGCTATCTATTGTAACTATGTATTTAGTCAATCGATGTCTAGAGAAAGTTAGCTCATCTTATGTGGTTTGTGTAGCAAATTTTAAAGGATCAGTTACTGCATCATTATCATTTGCAGCGGGTACAAGCCTTGCATTTATAACAGTGACTTCGACAGAAAAGTGCTACAGAGCCTAATTTTTTGCATCATCATCACACGTACCTTCACTCTTTCCTATCCTGAGCTAATCTTCGCATTTCACTAAAACTAGAACAACCCATATCCTTAACTATTTGCGAACAGTAATCTAACCTAGGTCTACCTCTCCCCTCCTAACTCCTGTTTCTGCCTCTAATATGTCTCTGACTAGACCTTCATGCCTGAGAAGGTGTCCTGCCAACCTATCTCGCCTATTTTTTATACCTCTTCATTTCTAACCTTTTCTACCTACGTTATCCACATCATTCGCGGGTAACACCACATTTCGAACGCTTCTAACCTTTTCTTTTCCGCCGCGCCCGCTGTCTATGTTTCGCACCCGTACAACGCCGTGCTCCAAACCTACACCTTTAACAACCTTTTTCGAATTTCTATATTATATCTATCTATTATATTAATCGAACGAAATAATGGAATACTGAAATATTAATCTGAACAAGTTTATTTCAATATTCAGGGCAGTTATTGGCATTTAACCCCAAAATATGATGTGATTATAATCATTAGATGTAGGAAGTTTTAAGCTTAACTTTACAATAATCTCAATCTTTGAAGGTCGAGTTTAGCGTAAAAATCCCAGTCAGCGGCAAATGATTTGCATAGAGGGTAACCTACAACTCGTCGGTGTTTTCTTTAATGGACTTTAAATGAGCTCTTTGCGTGTTTGAAATGGCTACCAGTTCCGCATAATGTTAAAATAAACCTTTTGGTCATTCTAGGTTCGCCCGAAACATTTTCGGCCTCTAATGAATGACAGAAAATAAATACGATTGTTTATTAGCGGCGCCTGACCGATCTAGTAATCCTATGACATCGCTTCCGCTAATAAAACGGATGGACTGCGTAAGAGGAAGTGAATTCAGAAATAGAAATGTAGGTGACAGTCGTTCCTTTTTTGTCCCATCTCTCTTGAAGTGTCGAGTTCCTGGCTGTTGTTTATTTTTTGTAATCGATTTAATATTTTTTCAAGTTGATAACCTAAATTGATAAATATTAGTAAGGTAAAATAATTCGGATAATAATTCCAGAAGCGGATCGCGATTTCGATCTTTTTGGATCTCATCAGCGCGTCGCAGGCAGCTCCGACAGAACACANTTTCTTTTATGGCCATAATTTGCTACTAAATCCAAGAGTATTTACCAGCAAAAGTTCAGAATTTCGTTAATTATTAAATAATGTTTCACAATACTCTGCCGGCTATCTGCTCATTTTATATTGAAGACCTAATTTAGAGACAAATTGACAAAAGGGATTTACAGTTGTAGGCCCATTCTTTTCGGGATGAGATTCGAAAAGATTTTTACAAATCCTTCCTTCGCGAGCATAGAAGTGACTTCTTTTTATTAAAGGCGACACGACCCTGCTCTATTCTCTGCTTTATATCTTTTTACTAGTCCTTCCGTCCTGACTTATCTGACTTCCTAGATATTTAAAATCAGCCGCTTCTAATTTTTTGTCTCCTATCTTTATATTCGCTCTTTCCCTACTTTTTCTTCCCTTGCATAGTAGTATTTTAGTTTTACTTTTATTTATTTTCATACAATAGTGATCTGTCAGTACCGCTTCCATTTTATTTCTTCCTAAGTCCTCGTTGTTAGATGCTAATACTGCTATATCATCTGCAAATCTAAGCATACCTACTAATCTTTTGCCCGTGTATATCTATCCCCACAGTTGTACTGTTTTTAATGATGTTCTTTAATTTTTTAAAGGGTGATATTTACGGACAAATGTTGCTTTTCATAGCAGTATTGATGTGACGAAAATCTGCATGTCGCGCATTCTTTTTGATTTCAACAACGATTTTCGCAAAATGTTCTTTATTTTGTCTTTATAATATTTACATGTAGAGCTGTAATTTAATTAGTGTTTTATGCTATCAGGGATGAACAAATGTGGCTATTAATCCACAGTAGTTGATCGTATCCTCCATCGATGTAGCTGTTGAGTTTTTATCCCTGTAAATGTACACTTACGTTGCCAATTCACGTACAGGACCGGCTTGTTATGGTTTCTTAAAAAAAAAATTGTGTTTGCGATTCTCTACTGCATCTAGTTAACACCCTCCACAGGTTTGCACTTATTTTAGAAACAGCCTGTATATCAAGTATTAAATTATCGCTTTTATCGGACAACTAATTAAAAACCCTAACGATAACTGTCTAATCAGTTAAATACAAGGCACAACGACAATTACATAATATTTTGGGTAGACAGCAACTTTTTTTGAGCGTCAAGAAGAGCTATAAATAGTTGAAACATCTCCGTAACCGCAACTCCTTTTTATAGTTAGGTAATCAAAAAATAAAAGGAAGTTGATATAATACCCGGTTATGGCTTTATTGAAAGCTTCTTATTTTGAGCAAAATTCATATTGTAGGCGTATTAAGATATACGTTTCTATTTCTAGCAGAAAGAGGAGTTTGAGAAAGCTATCAGCCTCCAGATTTCTTTCTTTTCTTTGTTTGTAAAGAACGTAATAGTAAGTATATGAAATACAGTTTAATATATTTCTAAATACATTTATATGAATTCCTATACATTTAAGGCAAAAAATAATACATTACGTTATGCCCAGAAAGTGTGTTGCCCGCATTCGAATCATTTTTTATATGCTAATAAAACACAAAGAAAGATATTGTTGTGATACTTTACCAAAAAGGCGCTATATATTATTTCTTCATTTCTCAATGTCTTTTAGAATATTCATGATGTTTTTCTAAGAAAATTCATAGGATAATGTATGTATGAAGATAGATATGAAAATACTGGTAACATAAAAGAAGAAAAATTTTTCAAAATGTTTTATAAAAAGTTGCAGGTATTAAGCGCGACTAAGTGAGACTCCATTAAATTCATAGTGTTGCGTCAGTTCAAAATTAAATTCAATAGTTCAGCAATCACGCTCAACAAGGATACTATTATTATTTTTTATAACTGCAAAAATTTTTGATCCTTTGTTTAACTTTGAAAAAAGAAAATTGATCCTACCACATATTTTTCGGCCTCATACAATACAAAAAAGGAAGAGCGAATTATGAACCATATGGTATACTATGTACGTGCTCTCTTCCTTTTCTATCATTTTCTCTAACATTACATGCGTTCCCATACTTTTTAAACCCTAATTGGTCTTCCCTTAATAATTTTTATGCCCTTTTTTCCATCCAAAACTATTGTAGTTACAATTTTTGGCGCAAGACAAGTAAAGCAAATCGTTTTAGATTTCTCGTATCCATCCGCGCCTCTATATTTTTTGAAATTACTGCTACCACGTTCCGTTTATAGTCCTCCAGCACTTTCTCTGTCTCGTTTACCTGGCCAACTAGCTTAAATGCTGAAACTTTTTGACCTGCACATTTTAACATCTTCTGTTTTTTGTTTTGGGTGTTTCATTTCCACCAGCCAGTAATGCTGGTGGGCGGGCAGTCACTCCGGGCTATGCCGGAAGGTGGGGCGGAAGGCCCTCTTCAGCCTGCTTTCAGGAATCGTGGGAATGGGTGGGTGGTGGTTTGGGTGAGAAAGACGAGGCGGACGAAATAAAGACAGAAGAGAGTGAAAGATTATCTGTGGAATATTACTGCCTCAGCATTTGCCTAAGTGATCCAAGGAAACCACAGAAAAACTTGGACCAAGGCAGACGGACCCGGAATCGAACCGGCGTCCTCCCGAATGCTAAGCAATGGTCTAGACCTCTAGGCCATGCCGCTCGGTCACCTCTCATAGCTTAGTGGTCAGAGTATTGGTGTGCAAAGCTAAAGGTCTCGGGTTCGATTCCCGGTGAGGGTGTGACAACAATTTTAACATCTCCGTACCAAACCTATATACAGCTAATACCCTAGTACTCTTTAAATTTTTTAATGCTAAGTTAATAATAGGAAAGTAGTCAGAAAAGGATGCACCCTGTCACCGCTTCTTTTTAATATATACTTCGAAGACGCGATCAACATCTTTAAAACCTGTAGGGATAGATATAGAGGGGCAAAAGATTAGTATGCATAGATTTGCAGATGATATAGTAGTATTAGCATCTAGCAAGGAGGAGTTAAAAACAGCTTTAAATAAAATAGAAGCTGTATTGACAAAACAGTATTGTCTGAAAATAAATATACTGGTGTGCAGGAGAAGAAAAAGTAGAGATAGAGTGAATATAAAGATACGTGTCGAAAGATTAAAAGAAGTGGCTGATTTTACGTATCTAGATAAATCAGGACGAAAGGAGTAGTAGTAAGCTGAGGATAGCGCAGGGTCGAGTCGCTTTCAATAAAAACAAGTCACTTCTATGCTCGCGAACGATTAATTTAGAAATTCGAAAAAGATTGTTAATTATGTATGATTGGAGCGCGACGCTGTGTGGGTGTGAAACATGGACGGTGGGTGCGGCGAGAAAGAAAAGGTTAGAAGCGTTCGAAATATGGTGTTATAGGTGAATGATGAACCGTGGACAGAGAAGGTTAGAAATGAAGAGGTTTTAGATAGAATAGGAGAACAGAGGACTCTATGGAAGTCAATAAAACATAGGCAAGATAGGTTGACAGGACACCTTCTCAGGTATGAAGGTCTAGTCAGAAATATATTAGAGGCAGAAACAGGAGTTAAGATGAGTAGAGGTAGATATAGATTAGACTACTGTTAGAAGATAGTTAAGGTTGTGGGATGTTCTAGTTTTAGGGAAATGCGAAGATTAGCTCAGAATAGAATGATGTTGGAGGTGCGTGTCTAACCAGTACTGGCGACCTTATGATGATGAAGTCATATTCTTCCCTCTTTTTGGGGTATCCTAATATATCCATTTCAGCACTGTAGTACTTTTCTAGTACATGTCCTAATTCTTGATCTGTATATAGATTCTCTAAATATTACTTCCAATCATCCACCGGTTCCTCATTTAATACTACATATTTAATCAAAAATTTTCAGGAGTAAGAGGGCAGAAGAAACAAGTATACATCTATCTTATTTTATAATCCTAACTAATATTATAAATGCGAATGTATTTGTTGTTCGCTTGCTGCCATTTCACGCCTTCACTCCACAACCGATCATCATGAAATTTTGTATACAAATTGTCATGGGTACAGAAAAGGACGTAGCGTACCATTTATCAAAAAAAAAATACTGTTCCCGAAGCATAAAAAAATTAGTTTTATGTGGTCGTCGATAAGCAAGCTCATTCAGACGTTAAATTTAATTTAAAATATGTTTAGTAAATTTAATTAATTTGTGAGTGTTTCTCTTTACATTTTTAATGATAATACATGTATATTTTTGACTTCTACAGGGAAAATACAAACGCGTTCATTCGCTTCGACAGCCACCTGGCAGCAAGCGCAGTGCTGCCAATAGTTAACCTTTTTTCGTACTATATTGGAAAATTTCATACTGAACCCACCGACCTCTATTACAGCTAGGTGACTGAAGACTGAACTTCGAACGTTTATTAATTAATAGACTTGTCATGAATTTTCGATTTCTAATAACGAATCCAGAGAACTAACCTTTGCGGTATTAAAATAATTCTATTGCTCAGTCTTCGGTAACTTTCTGATCCACTTTTAATCAACAAATCGCAAAAATTGATGCTTCCCACAAAACCAAAGCTGCATGGATGACAACAGAACATTTGTGTGTCATTTGCATAGTCACTTGTCAGTCCGTCGGTTGCTCAACTTCAATTCACGTCAGTCACATAATCCCAGGCGCAGTCAATGCTGGCAAATCTCTCACAAGATGTTTAGGTTACCTACATTATCGCCAAAACTACATATTTTTAAAAGAGACAGCTTTCAAAAGCAACTTCAAAGTCGATATACAGGTAATACACAATAATTTTTGTTGCCACTAAACGGTAGAGATTTTTGAATAAAACGTGCAAGATTTTAATGCGGCGTATTTCCTAAGCTGTGCGTCACCATTTTTTGTATATTCATTTGCAAAGATGATTCATCATAGCATCCATCTAACCACTAGGTGTTTAGTTTACTATCCATCATAAAAGTCGTCAAGGTTGTTGTTCATTAAAACACATCAAATTCAAGACTCGTTAAGATTTCCCCTGCAATAATTTACTTCAACTTTTCGAAACGTTTTCATTTATAAGGCTGCTCCACTTTTATTTCCCTTAAATTAAGTTGGGTCTTAAATCATTAAACGTGGCCCATAAAATGAAAATAAAGTCTTCAAACTCATTAAAAGTCGCATGCTTATTTATCCTGGCTCACCTAAGTGTTTTCTGCAAACCGGAACAACCACCACCGTCGACCATGTCAAAAGAGCCGTCATCGAGGAGTTATAAAATAAATCGTGGACAAGATTCTGCATCAAACAATTGTTTTCGTGTGCACTTAAAGGTCTGAATCCAACCCGTTGAGTTAATGGTGGTACGTTGCTGCAAATATATCGAGCACGACCCCATGCAAAACAGCAAGAGCCGGAAAGAGCATTTTCTGCTCCGGCGCGTGTAATTCGACGAAATTTCTCAAAGATGCTGTCAGAGGGAGAGCGCAGACGACGCTGCTAAGTTTTACGGAAGGATGCAGGCGACAGAAAGCACTTCTTTCGTGAGTGTCGTGAAAACCGCGGAAATAATTTTCTTTGAGCCAAGGAAAGAACGAGTTGACGAGAGCTGCCGGCAGTGCGATGCTACGTGGCGATTTTTACTGCCTCACCGGTACTATTACGTATATCAAATGAACGTAATGAAAAAAAAAAGACAAAACTACCGTAAATATTTTCGTCGCAATAAAAATTTAAGCGAATTCTTTAAATGACCCGAAGTTTCTTTTTACGACTCATAAACCAAAAGCTGGAGAAGAGGAAACATATTAAAAGTCCATGGTGTTGTAACAAAGGTTTCATTAGGTACTTTAATAGCTTGACACTATTGGTTGTACAGTACAAGTATTATTAACAACGAAATTCGAACCGTGCCTGGGAAACAGCTTGAAATTTTATTTATTAGCATCACTTGGTCAGTGAAGGGACTAGTAATAGAGGAGAGAGTCTGGTCATCCGCTATGGATTATTTCAGAGATCCGTATTATAACCTGGTTCATGAATACTTCAAAAGAATCGAGATCTACTCAAATATACTGAAGTCCGTAACAAATAATGAGAAGCCGAAAGTCATTAGTCCCCTTGGACACGACACGGATTGTCGTTGTGCGTCTATCTAGCCAAATCGCCGGATACACAGTGGATCACAGGATCTAATGGGAACTTGTACCAATACCTATTTTTATATTGCATTTAAATACTTTTTTGAGATAAGCATTTTGTATTTTATTTAAAATACTTTTCCAAACGTATTTCCTATTTGTAAAATACAAAATACATTTTTGTCTTTAAAAGTTTTGCTAGTATTACGATCAAACGTTATACAAAATGATGAATGAAAGTTGCTCACATTGGTCATTGAAGGTATTAGAAGCTTAAAAAGGAAACAAAGGGACATTCCGTGAATGCTTTTTTGTTCAAAGAACAATCTGAACACGGGTCAAAAAATGTAACGCCCAGTATTTGGCAAAAACTTATTCCACCCTGTATTTCTCATTTGAATACACAACGTGTCAACCACTGGTTACCGCTGGCTACAGTGGCTCTTGCTTAAACCATCTTTTTTGACCTGTCACAAATTCAGGATATCGATCGGCTTCCTCTTAAGGTAGTGAGATCATGCTGACGAACGCATCTCAATTATCAGTTGCAGTCGGGACATTTTTGTACTTGTCCACACACAGCGCTGTTGCCTCTTGTCTACTCTGCACGTGTTGCTACTAATATCTTTTCAAAATTCGGAGGAAAAAACTTTTGAGTAAACCATCGAACATTATCGTACTCGCTCACTAACATAATTGTTGTTGTTGTTGTATGTTATATTATGTTAGATCCAACGAAATAAATAATTTAATTTTAATTATTAATTACACCATCCTCATTCTCAATATTACGTGTGGATATTCATCTCTGTCTCACACATTCTAATTCTTTAACAGAAAAGAGCCCAAAAAATTGTAAACTCCTTGGAAATGGATAATCTAAAATATTAGATCGATATTGCTTTCCGGGTTCAGTGTTGTAGTTCATGGAATTTTAAAGTTCCAAATTGATATCAGCACCTGCCAAATCACCACGTATCGTATTTTTAGCAACAAACAACAAAATTCTGTGAATTACGACGAAACAATATCGAATTGTTTTAGGTCAGCTCCGTCAAACTGAAAACACAAGATATTGTAGTGTGCTAATAAATGCCTATAATCCAAAATTTTTAGAGAACGATTCCAAGAACTTCACTTATTAGATGAACCCAAAACTAAAGAAACTACGGATTCGATTTCTTTCTCTTATGACAATCTGTAAAAGATCGGAAACAAAAGTGGTTGTAAATATTTTGATATAAAATGATTGATGTTGATTTTACTTCAATAAAATTATTTGCAACCCTATTTTGACTCTGATCTTTCACAGCAAACAAACTATTTTGACATCAGTTTCTTTTTTTCCAATCAAAGCAGGTGACCAAGGTTAATGCGGAAGCATATAACATAAAGAACAACCGTACCGTACCGTACAAGTTATTATTTGCCATTTTTTGTGCAACACTGGTTTCATTAACAGTATAACCCCCGAATGTCTTCAATACTATCAAACGTGTAAAACATAGTTAAATTTCAATACTTTTACTTTATTTTTCAAAATATATCCAATTAGTTCTAAATACCTACCTACTTACCAGGTATGACGATAAGCTTTCTTATTTTTTAAGAATTGTTTGGTAATTTAGTCAATTATGAGCCAGGTTTTTGTTCTTTCTTCACTAGTCGTTATTTTTTATCAAAGAATCAACTGAAATAATAAAGCAGACTGAGAAATTAAATAAAATAAAAACGACTGTCCCCTAATCACCACAAAAACTTTTTGAAAAACAGACACGTGTTTCACCCACTTTGAGTGTGGGCATTACCAACACAAGACCGATTCAAATACTGAATATTTCAAAAGCTTCATAAATTATTGGAATATGTCGAAATTCTAGTAGGAGACAGAAAGCTGAACCAATATGAAGAGATAGCAACAACTACTTTGTCACCAATAATAATAAATTAGTCATGCAACCAATACTGGATGACCACCAGAATTAATTAACCAAATTTTCTTCTCCGTCAAAGGCATCATGGAAGCTACTTTGTTTTGTTTCCCCTCAAAAAGCTGATTTCATAAAAATCAAAATAGATATAAATTTTCATCATTTCCTAAATGAAAACAAACGATTTGTGGATGCTCCACATTCATCATCATCATAAGGTCATAAGTCCTAAGACTGGTTGGACTCGTACCTCCACTCTTTCCTATCCTGAGCTAAACTTCGCATTTCCCTAAAACTAGAACAGCCCACATCCTTAACTATTTGCGAAGAGTTATCTAATCTAGGTCTACCTCTACCCCTCCTAACTCCTGTTTCTGCCTCTAATATGTCTCTGACTAGACCTTCATGCCTGAGAAGGTGTCCTACCAACCTATCTCGCCTATTTTTTATTGACTTCCACAGAGTCCTCTGTTCTCCTATTCTTTCCAATACCTCTTCATTTCTAACCTTTTCTACCCACGATATCCTCATCATCCGCCTATAACACCACATTTCGAACGCTTCTAACCTTTTCTTTTCCGCCGCTCCCACTGTCCACATTACTTATTATAAAAAATTCAGAGAGAAAGCATAACTGTTTTTAAAGATGCTTTGCGTATAAAAAAAATGAGAAAACCTTTAGAAAAGTCATTTGAAAATAGAGTACTACATACATATTGCTTTCATCAACGTCATCATTATCATCATCATACGATCATCAGTTTTAAAAACATCCCACATCCTTAATTATTTGTGAACAGTAATCTAATCTAGATCAATCTCTACTTCTCTTAACTCTTGTGTCTGTTTCCAATATATCTCTAATTAGCCCTTCATGCCTGAGATGGTGTCCTGCCAATCTATTTCGCCTATTTCTTGACTTCCATTTTATGGGGTTCTACATTAAGTAACAAAATTCTCCAAGTCTACATTTATTTTCAGCCTTTGATATGCTGTAAATTGATCCAGATCATCAAATCATATTTAAAAAGTATCACAGCATCATGAATTTATATTTCTCGCTCAACGCAAGTCACTTTGCAAAAATCTCTAGCGACTATCTTACCATCAATCTGACGGAAGCTTTTTTTTAATTCAGAGGTTTGCATGATCACCCTATTGACTTCATTTTTATTTTTACCATATGTACCTATCTGATGATGCTATCAGCTCTTAAAGTGTGTGAATTCTTATTGGATGTTTCTCGTTTTGAATTCAAGCAAAAATGTTAATCTTATGCAATGGAATTAATTAAAATAATTAATAATTGACACTTCTGGTGTTAGTTTTATTATCTATATTGACCGGTGTTGTCAACAGGATTTAATCCTTTATCTTAACTTCTTGTTTAATCACAACATACTAATTGTAAGGATGGGAAACAAAAAACAGTATCGTCAAGGTTCGTTTGTTTATTGTCGTTAAGTTTATAAATCTGTATCATTATCTATTAAAGGTCGCGCTTGTTGGCCAAGTCGGACATATAACGTGGTTCATAAAGCAACAGGATTGTAGCCATAAAGCCCCGGTTGAAATCTCGCTGCTATTTTAATTAATATCTTTATAAACAACCTGGTGTTGAACTATCGCGGTTCGTCGGACAAATCCCACATACGGGGGTTTATGGGCAATTTGCAGGGTAAGATTAAATTATCTTTACTGGGTTGTTATTCGCGCAGCAGAGTTTACTACCCTAACTTACATTTTATTATGAAAACCGTCACAAATAGTAAGATTCTATAACGTATTCTTCATTGAGATAAATAAGTGACCAATATCTTAACATGAATTCTGATTATTTCTCTTTAATTTCGCGATAAAGTAAACAAAAGGTGCAGTTAATTAGAAAATACCACAAATGGCGTGGTGAGCGCCATGTGTAGTACGATGCTACATTTGAGGATTACATATGCTCCAACAAGGTCCATTTAAAAATATGGATATCTACTTGCTGAGATGGCGCTCACCACGCCATTTGTGGTATTTTCTAAAACGCGCTGTTAAGACAGCAGGTAAAGGTTGGTCTGTGTTCTGTCGGAGCTGCCTGCGACGCGCTGATGAGATCCAAAAAGATCGAAATCGCGATCCGCGTCTGGCAGTTTCGACAGAATACAGACCACTTCGAATTATTTTGTTCGTGCAGTTAATTAATTAAAAAAAAGACTCACTTCTAATTACCACAAAAACGTGTTGAGCGGACACGTTTTTCGCCCACTTCATACTTCATACTTCATTATCAGACAGTCTCGCGGTGATAATGCCCACGTATGAAGTGGACGAAACACGTGTCCGCTCAAAAAGTTTTTGTGGCAATTAGGGGTAAGTCTTCTTTTAATTTTTTTAATTAATTATTATTTGCTACGGTCTCCTTTTCTTCTTTAAAGGGTGCAGTTGGTCAATAACTTATCGAAACCGCTAGATGTGGATCACGATTTTGAACTTAAGTGCTTAACATCAAATTATCGACTAAAACAAGATAATTAGTTACTGCAACTGTTATTGTTGTTTACTATTTCATAATGTTTACGTTTCTATTACGTTTATAAGCTGAGAGCAAATTAAGTTTGGCGTCATGGGACGTAATCCAGCGGTCTAGATCATAGCTTAGCAATCCGTCTATCCTGATGACCCAAGTTTCTCTGTGGTTCCCTCACATTTTTATAGGCAAATAACGATAAGTCATAATAATCTACAGATAATCTTTCACTTTTGTTTGAACTTCATTTCGTCTATTTCATCTTTTGCACTCCAACTACTACTCTTCAATTCCCACGATTCCTAAAAGGACGCTGATGAAGGCGTTTCTGCCTATCCTTGAGCATAGTCTGGAGGATGTACCCGTCCACCAACATTAGTGGTTAAAGGGAATGCAACAGCTAAAAGTTTTTCTTCAGGTTTGGTGCAAATCAATGTGCTGTAGCGGTCTAGACCACATCCGAGATGACACCGGTTCAATGTCATGTTCGTTTCTCTTCAGATTTTTTGTTTTTATGAATCATTTAGGTATTGATAATTGTAGAGTGAGCCTAATAAAATGAGGTCTTCTGCTTGATCATTAGCGGAAATGAAACAACCAAAACTCTCTGCAGTTTAGACATTGTAAAACTGTATTAGCAACAATTAAATGCAATAGTGAGCAGAGTTAAGTGTTATAACAAAAATAGAAGAAACTATTTGGTCTTGTTACTGAATTGTATATTCTATCTAATGATGGAAGATGCAAAATATTGGTCATATATTTGTAATTATAGTTATTTCCAGCATGTTTAGTTACTTTACTTGATTTTTTTCAAAGCAAAGTCCATTCTATATTTTAAAGCAACCGTCACGGAATAGAATGATGCCTAGAAGCTTTGAATCATGTTGCTGAGAACTTTTGCAGTTAACCTAATTAATTGGGGGTAGAAGTAAAATCAAGTATTTAGAAAAAAAATGGTATACAAAATATCCATCTGTAATTGAACCAGCATATCTAACACCTTTAATGAAACGACAGACACATTAATATAATCAGCAACTTGATTTAGTACATTTCTAAGTTTGAAAAGGATTTGTACAACAGATTAAAAATAAATCATGAATGATTGCGAACTTCTGGGGTAAAATTTTAGCTAAACTAAGTAAACTGCTAGTGGTGAAATGTCAACTTTACTATAAAGCTAGTGGCTCATAATGAAATACTGGGAATTGACCCTGCCAAAGGCAGTCGCGTTACTAAAATGAGCTGCGTAGAAAGGTTTAAAGTTGGAGATTGAACAGGAACGTACTATTACGTACTCGACACGGCGAAGTAATCATGAATTGGGGACATGTCTAACTTTCGGAAGTGAAGCAGGAAAAGTTGAAGATAATAGAATATTGAGCAGGGCCAACATCAAAGTGCTGTAATTACTTTGAGCGCTCGACAGTTAGAAATAGATGCCAGCCAGCATCAGAAAAGGGAAAATTTAATGAAGATACGCGTTCGAGAGCGATTTCATGGAATGGAGATAGGATGACGCCTGGGACGACGCAGCACACTCGATGGATGGAATAATTTTGCTGAATAAACGATGCGATAGCGAAGGGGGAAATATGTCGACAGTGATGGTGGCGAGATATTATAGAAATGGAAACAGAAATCAGGTTCTCAAACCAAATCACTCGCTCGCATTTCATTTATTCGCCACATCCTTGATCTAATAGAATTCAATAATCAAAACACTCCTTTGTCTTCTAGTTTCTACATGTAACATACTTGCTACATATACAAGAAGGAGGTCTTAACATTTGAAATTTTCGGGTCAATAGTTCGATGCAGTTTGAATCATTGCGTGTATTCCAAAATGAATTTCGGTTTATTCCAATGCGATTGAAACGCTTATAACTCTTCGAAATGACAATAAATTTGATACCACCCAGAAATGTCAACACTGCAAGTTTACTGACCATCGAGTAGACTCATCAAACAGATATAACCAAATATTACTACAATATACTAAAAGAGAAATGCCTAGGAATTTTGTCAACTAAGGGTAAGAACTTAAGGTTGCTAATCGCCAGACTAGAAGTTGCCAGAAAATCGTCACACTTCAGGTCGTAGTAACCCATTTATATCAGACGGCTTAAAATTTATAAAACTACCACAAAACAAATCACAAAAGAAATTAAAAACTGTAAAGCAAAACAGATGTATACTTTATTTACTTTCTGTAGCGATGTGCCCCTTCCAATGTCTTGGATGCGCGCTGCCAAACTCGTAGGTAGGGAGAAAAAAGCTCATTATACTCTCGCTTCTTGTTCATTAAACATACTTTTTCATACAGTACCTGCCAAAAGTTTTCTTCAATCATGAATAGTAGTGCGAGTCGAAAACAAGCGTTAAAGCCTTTAATATGTCTTNACTAATGTTTACGTAACTTTTACGTTTTTTTTTTATTTTATGGTCAATCACCCCACGGTACCCAATTGAAACTTAAGAGAAGCCCTACCAGTGTAGATAACTGCCCAATTGAATGACTTCGGTATCCACCGTATGATCATCATCCTCTGTTACATGGCTCGTGGATTGCCAATCTATGCTCCGTGTAATGGGGGTCTTCGCGGATCTAGGAACGTCCTGGCGCGTTCTGTCTCAAGAATGCGTCGGTAAAGGATATAAAAATCTATTGTTACAAAAGATTATCAAGTATATTATACATTTTTTAAACTTTCTACATGCATAATATAATATTAAAGTAACTATTATCACACCAGATTTGATAACCATAGGCGTGTTTCTTTTGACATTTACCGACAATGCTCGGGAAAGAAGGCGGTAGGATGACAATTCACGCTCCATGACGCGCCGACGCTGTTGTACGGACAGTGGATGGCATTCCACACGCCGCACCGGCTAATGGGTTGACCATAAATAGTAGGTACATGATATTGTACAAACGGCGCGGTAAACGCCATCTGTAGTACAAAGCTACATTTCAGTGGAATTCAATGGAAGAGTTAGCCTGTGTTCTGTAGAAACTGTCTGCGACACGCTGATAAGATCCAGGAGGATAGAAATCGCGATCTGTGTCAGACAATTTCGACAGAATAACTTACCACTATGAATTTCTTTGATAGATATACTTTATTTACTTTCTCTAGCGATGTGCCCCTTTCAATGTCTTGGATGCGCGCTGGCAAACTCGTAGGTAGGGAGAAAAAAGCTCATTATACTGTCGACTCATATACATACTTTTTCATACAATACCTGCCAAAAGTTTTGTTCAATCATGAATAATAGTGCGAGTCGAAAGCAAGCGTTAAAGCCTTTAATATGTCTTCCAATATAAATAAACATCTGGTTGATATTTTCAGTAGTAAATGGTACCAATAACAGCACATTTGAGCAGTGCAATTATGGTGGATAAAATGGTCAATTTTTTCGTGCAGTACTGTACGGATTATACGCTCCTCACCGGTTAAGAGTTTGGTCGAGAGTTGTCTCCTTCCTTTTCTGACTTAGTGCTGTTCTTTTCTACCTTGCGCCGGTTACACTGAAGGTCACATCGCTACAGAAAGTAAACGAAGTATATAAAATCTTTAGCCTATGTATTCTTAAGTAGAACTACAGGACGATGGACCCATACATTAAATTTTATCATACTAATATACACAGAGAATATTGCTTTTGCATGGAAATAAAGAAGACGACATATAATAAAAACACTTAAATTCTTATTCAGAAATTTATTAAAAATGCCAATCGCAGATCGTGATTTCGAACTTCTCAGATCTCATCAGCGCGTCGTAAGTCGTCTCGATAAGTTGCTAATCAAACCGAAGAAGTTCCTGAAGAGCAAGTTTATGTAATATACAAATAGAAGCAGTGTACCGCCATCTGGTACAGATGGCGATACAGGGCCGCTGTTTGGATATTGCAGAAAGTGACTTTTATTCATACTGTCGTCACTTTGAATTGTCAAATTCCAATTTTTTAAGAATTGTAGAATTACATGCAATAAAAGAAGAACTAATTTTATTTACCCTCTAATATTAAAAATTTTGTATAATAATAAACTTCTTCGCTGTAGGTAATCTATTTGGAACATCTCGTAAGAAGTTCTGTTGGTCTTGAGGTAACGAAATTTAACAGAATGTGGAAAAATTTATTACTGGACGGAAACAAAAACAGGAAATAAAAATTCCAAACATACTTCAGCGCGAACTGCCGCCGGATACAATTTTATAAATTGGTGCACCTCGAGAAGTGTAAGCGCGAGCTTCCATCCACATGTGCAGAGACATCGTACCTCCTCGCCGGAAACGAGAATAGATCATTACTCAAATAAGTAAGCGGTAGAAATTAATAGGGCCATTCCAGTATAGTGCACGTTTCAATAGAAGTTCTAGACCAATTTTCTACGAGCGTAGTAAACACGGATGCTGCGAATTCATGCGGAAAGTCATTAATAAAACTTACCTTTCACAATTTTCTGACTTCGCGTTCTGGACGAGAATAAATCTGTCTTCTAGCATTTTTCTTCTCTGATTTTAAGATGCACAAGGACTGATGCCGATTAGCGCTGGAAAGGAATACCTAAAAGTAACTGTTGATGGTTTGACGAACTTTGTTGTTTTATGATTAAAACTCACGTTAGTTTTTTAATGTTGTGTTTATTCAATAAAATTGTTTGCAAAGTTGCAAAGTGAACAAAATAACATAGTCATAAACCTAATTTACAGTAACCGTCACAGTTAATATAATAATTTACAATCCCTGCCTTCATCATTAGACTTCCCTCTTTTGTAAATTGAGCACAATTTATTATTGCACCTCGATCATGTTTTTACCACTTTATCCCTTTCTTTTAAAAATACATCCAAACTCAAATCCTACACTAATTGTAAGTTGTACCTAACAATCTTTAATACTTTAGTAATTCGAAAATGTTCAGTTCGTGTGTTTTTGAAATAAGGGACAGAATCGCAAAACTTTTGCTTTTTACCTTTCGGTATTTACTTTTGTAAAGATAAAGATAAAAGGTGGTGTTGCAGGCAGAAAACGAAAATACAATGGATAGAAAGGTTAGAAATGAGGAAGTATTAAAAAAATGGAATAGAGAGTGCTGCGGAAGTCATTCACGAAAAGAAGAGGAAGGATGGTAGGACAGTTCCTGAAGCAGAATGCATGAAGAGCCAAAGAGAGATATACTGGAAGTACATGCAGGAGTATAGCAGAGACGGGAACAAGCTGATGGATCAAAATATTGATCGCGAATAGGTAGTCCCCTTCTTCAGGGATGTTGTATTCTTTGAGTAATGCAGAGGTATTACAAGAAGTTGAGTTCTCTGCCTATCCAACCTTGATACCTTACAATGACAATAATGAATCGACTGGTCCCTTTAAATGAGGGAACCGTTTAATAATGACAATAGCATAGTGGCAGTAAAGATGAAGAAAGCTTCAGAACAGCATATTCTTTCACTGTATTGACCTAGAACATAATCTGACAAAGAATCACTAATTAGGAACACTTAGGAGAACCCGAAATGTGATTTTATTTCAATTAAGTATAATAAAAACGGTTCGATTAATAAAAAGAGTAAACAATCATTGGAATTACCACGATAAATTTTGTTATACATTGCATGAATGGCATGTCCAGAATAATCGACGCATTATTAAAAGCCGTGGGCAGTTTCACAAAATACCAGTAGTTTCATTATTTGTTCATATATTTACGATATTATATTATGTGTAATTAATATGTCAAAGGATCAAAAAATGATTTTAATGTCATGCAATCATATTATTCATGTTTTATTGAGAAGCACTCAGCTTCTATTAATGCATCCTTCCCTCTGGGCACGTAGTTCATGCAATTCAAAGTAACTTCTTTTAATTTATCGTTGTGGTTAAAATGAGGTATTTATTCTACCTGTGAATTGCACCCTCTGCTCTTTTTTGGGAAACATCACGTTTCAGGATCTCCCAGATTTTCTGGATTGGATTTGTGTCACTTAAATTTCTAAATCACAACAGTAAAAGAATTTATTGTTTTTGTAAAAACGGTGAGTTCTTCGTCAACGTTCTATTGACGCAGTAAAATACGGAACTACATTTTCGAACTTGTTTGTTGTAAGCAGCACGACATTAGAAGATCCTATAATCGGAGAGATGAGCACTAGATTTCTACTTATCCAGAGCATGGAAAACTTTTACAAATAATAGGAGAGTTACGTTTCTAAGCAGATAAATAGACCAGTAGGAATAAAGGATGGATACAGAGGGTTAAAGTGCCCTGTTAGATAAGCTAGTAACAGAAAAATATACAGAAATAAAATCCTGGAGTATAGGCATTTAATCGAATTCCGGAAGGGTGGGCACATAAGCTGGGCAGAACTGAAGTAGAAAAAAATATTGTAAAAAACAGAATAGTCGAAACGGCTGAACCAATTTTTTCTTCACGGGGCAAGGTCGCAGAATAATAGCTGGTAAGAAATAAAAATTCAAGAACAGGCTTCAAGAAGAATATAAAAGGGATTGTGGAAAATAAATAAACTGAAAGAAACTCACTCCTTATTAATTTCACAAGGTAATTAAGGGTAAATCGTAGAATAAGCTATCTACAATTAGGTTAAATGAGGAAGACGTGTTTGTCGAAGTCTAGTCAAAACTAGAAGATCAAAAATTCGCTTCTGATGTCCAACGGTGAAATAGGAAACCATAATGTTTTGAAGTTATGCCTATTTTGACACACTGAGAGTTAAATTTTAGTATGAAACTCACAACTAACGAAAATTCACCTAGTTTGTAATCCTGCCAGTGACGTGCCTTGGGGTTACATCCAATTTATTTCATTTAACGTGGTGATATCTACCTTGCGGTTTATTTATTACGGCCCCTACGATGACCAAAGCCACTGTTGCCAGTCTCTCTAAGGAGGTAAAAAAAGAGCCTCTAGAACACTTTGGTTACCAGGCTCAGCAAATTTGATGCCCGAACAGAAAACGCCGTTCACTCATCAAGGCGCCTACTCCTCTCCTCTAGCTTGTGGGTTATAACCACTGCCATTACCTTAAATTGGTTAGGTAGACAGGAAAATTACCACTTGAGGCCTCCCAGTTTCCATCGCAGGTCTGATTTACGAGGGACGAATCTCCCTCCCAGTTGGATTACATGCACTCCGGCATTGGTAAGCCATCTCGAGTTCATAGGATTGACACCTGAGTCTGAACCTCTACTATAAATTTGTGAGTTAAGTTCCAGATTTTTCCCAAATCTAGTGAAATCGGTTGCGGGTGCCAACAGGGATCGCTTCGGATGCGATCGCTAGGATCGACACTAAATACCTTATCTGACACCTCAAGCGACTGCTTGGCTTTAGCGCGTATTGTTAGCTTCACGCACGTCCATCTGATGCAAAGGGGCAGCACTGTACAATGGTATTATTTAAATTCATAATTAAAAGCTTTTTTGAAAAAAATATAGTTGAACCATCTGGAAGTGTCCCCTGACTTTTTTCACTTGCGGTGCAGATGATAAACAAGAACCGCTTTCGGCTAGAAAAGCGTATCGCTCACGCACGGAAGAAATATCGAAATGTGCAAGAAGTTGGTCATTCGGAACGCACTATTTACTTCAATTTTATGTATTTTATTCTGTTGATTTAGTAATACATTATATTGATTAAGAAAATTACAGTAGGGTCAATTCTCTTTTAGTTAAACTAAAGATGTATAGCTTCTGATGCGAGTATGCACATAAGTATAACACTACTTTTTAAAATGAAACTTTTATTACATCGCCTCAAATTTTCTTGTTCATCTATCGCAGTTGCATTACAGACGGCCGCGGAGTAGTGGTAAAAGTGAAAGGCGCTCGGCAGAACAGCCAACGCCAATATGGCGGCGCCCATGGCTCGCATGTTCTAACCGTGTAACATTTATATTCTCACTCATTCGTGCAAGTGCATGACGATTACATTTGTAGACTGGGAAACTCAAAGCGAAGACGAAATTATTGATAGAATAACTGAAGTTTAAAATGATTCAATGATTTAAATAAATATTGTTCTCAGTTGTTAACATGCGTCTACCATCTGAATGATTGTATTTATAATGTATTCCGTACTCTCGTACGCAGATTGAAATTAAAATTTATAGTTGGATATCTTGTCTACTATTGATTTCCCATTATCATTCCCATTTTCGAATCATTAAGATAAGATTAAGAAGGCGATTTTAATTTTAATGTCCTAAATCGAATAATTTTCCGAAAATTTACAGTTAAATGCCTACAATCCGAAAAGTTTCACTTGCATCTTCATTATTTGNTCAGTGGAAAATGTGGAGTGCACTTTTACTTTTGAGATAAATTTACGTGCTAGCGTTTCTACTATACGAAGATTCTTTTCATTCCGTTCATCAAGGCGAATGTCTCTCTCTCTCCTCTCTTTTCTCGTTCTCCATCTTCCTTCTTTGTTTCGTTCTCTTACGAATAGTAGAGAAACAAAAAGTTAGCAAAGTTAACGTAGAAGTTCCTCAAGTTTAACAATTTTATTTCGCCGCGAAAATGAAATATCTCTACGTCGTTGGCGTCGTGATGCTATATCTGTTTGCTAAAAACGAGACCATTAATAAATTAGAAAGTTAATGTTGTTGCCGTTTCGTGAGAGCGGTGCTGCGCTATTTCGGCCACCAGACGTACGGAACTTAAAATAATAGGGCGTCGCAAGTAAATTGCACATTACGGTAAATGTAAAAGTTTAACGTCAAATTTATTTCGTCCAGCAACATATGTGCTATACGTTAGTGATTAGACAACAGCGTGGCAACTATTTGCATTTTAATTTTACATAATACTACAAGAGTAACCTTTCGCATGAACGTCATATTTAATATCCGCAAGAACGTGGGGTAGGTATACTTCCACGAAGCTATTTAACATTAAAAAGTCATCCTTCAAACGTAAAATTTCAGTTTTTTTTTTAACTGGTTGGTATAATCCGGAAAAACTTGAATAGATTGATAGTGTTTTTTGGATGGTGAATAGTACACACATTTTAACTTAATTTAACCTAACGATTCCGTTAGCATACGCTACCACATCTTATCTATGACCCTATGTGGAACGAATTTTGACATTTAAATACGTTCTACAGACTGATAATTTTCAATTTAAAATACCGATTGAACATTCTGGATACCTACAGAAAGTTTGTCCTTCTGTTGAAACTATTCGTTTTTGTTAGACGTTTTATACGCCGACTTATCGCAAAATATCTTATAATTGGCGAATGATAAGGATCCGTGGATAGAGAAGGTGAGAAATGAACAGGTATTAGAAAAAATAGGAGAACACAGGACTCTATGGAAGTCAATAAAAAATCCATAGATAGGTTGGTGGAACACCTTCTCAGGCATGAATGTCTAATCAGAGATATATTAGAGGTTGAAACAGGAGTTAAGAGGAGTAGAGGTAGATCTAGATTAGATTATTGTTCACAAATAGTTAAGAATGTGGGTTGTTCTAGTTTTAGGGAATTGCGAAGATTAGCTCAGGATAGGAAAGAGTGGAGGTGCCTGTCCAACCAGTTTTAGGATTGACGACCTTATGATGGTGATGATGGCTGCTTCATATTCACTAGTTTCCTCTACTTTTTAAGCTGGAACTATATATACGTAAGACATCATTATGTAGCAATAGATAGTAATGGATGCTGTGTTTTCTTCCGGGCTTTTTGACCGTGGTCCTTGGAATCTTACTTTTCCAAACGTTCCGCCATCCTTTGCTGACGCCATCTTCAGTGGTGACTGGGCAGATGCGTAGTCGTAACTGATGCAATTTGAGAACGGGTTACCCTTCTTCTACTGGAGTAGTTATGGTAACTGGTTTTATGGTTCACTGCGTCCATGTTGTGTTTATGTTGATCCGGTCCTCTTCAGTTGGTAGCACATTGTTTATTTTTCAATGTCGGTTTCCAAGCTTTGCTGTTATGTAAGCCATCATCTCTGTTTATGTTATTAGGATGTTGTTCACTTTCCTGAGCTTCCCTTCTTGCCAGATTGTAGAATCCCGACGTTCTAACCAGGACAATTGTATCTTTGAACTGTACGGTGTGACCTTCCTCAAGAGCGTGTTGAGCTACAGCTGATTTTTCAGGTTGAAGTAATCAGATGGCTCTTTCGTGTTCTTTTCTCCTTGTCAATATGCTGCGTTGCGTCATCCCAATGTAGTCTTTACCACATTCACAGGGTATACGATAAACTCCTGGTGTTAGTAGTGGATGTAGAGGGTCCTTTGCTGATCGTAATTCATTTTGAATCTTGCGGGTGGGTAGAAATGTTGTTTTTATTCCCCTTTTTCCAAGAATCTTAGCTATTCTGTCCGTGATATTCTGAATATGAGGAAGACAAGTTGTGATTTTTTCCTTATCAGTCGTTGTGTTATTCTCGTTGTGGTGGCCTCTAGGAATTATTATTCATATTGCAAAATAAGAAATGGTATTTAACTTAAAAATTGTATGTTGATTTTGGTTCTTCTATCCAAGTAATATGGAAAACTATCACCTCCTGGTATTCTTTTGGAAACCTTTTTCAACCCCAGTGAAGTCAACAATGCCCAATTCAGAATATTTATACTGCTCTAGATAATATCACAAAACATACATCAGTGGCTCAATGCGAAACTCCGTCACCCTGGTTTTGGAATGAGCCTATGCACTAACTTTTAGTAAAACCGGACAAAGAAGGTTTCGAATTTATTTTTCTTTTCTGTAATGTTCCATATGCGCACATAATATTAATACCAACGACCTATTTGATAGAATATTTCCTTACCTTTGTATTTTTCTTTCATTTAATTACTTAATCAGTGAATCTAACATCATCCCGTATCACTATTTATGATGATAGTCGTTAAAATGGTAGCAATTGATACATTCTAATTCCATGTTTACCAATAAATCCCACAATAACCAAGTTCGACAGGTAACTTTCGTTTTAATCCCGAAACATCCTGACGAATTAAGTGAGAACTTTTTTCAATGCGTTAACACATACGAATATAAGAGGGCTCAAATGTGTATTCTCCCCACGGTTCAGCGATAAAAAGTTGTGGTAATATTCACCCGGGAACGTGTTTCGACTTCCAACAGCTCCCGTTCAACAACTCACTCTCATCCGTAGAGCGAGGTAGCCTTAACAACTTTAACAATATGCATGAATAAAATTCAACATAACTTACAGACTGGAATGTATCTGCTTCTTCTGTACCGACATGCCAAGCTTATGACATCATCTCTTATATAACTATATATAGTTAGGACATTAGAAAGTCCGCAACAAATTATCTGTGAGAATGGACGCATCTCCTTTCTTGTTTCCACTTGGAACTGTTATCATTTGCTGCATTTTGAACACGCCCCTATTAAATTATCAAATACTTCACGAATAGTACAGAAAAAGTGAAAACAGATAACCGAAAAATAGTAAGCGGTACAGCGGTTAGGGATTGCTTAGGTACGAAAAAAGTCAGGTGAGTGTTTTAAAGAGTTTTTACATAGATGATAATTAAAAAATCACGTTTTTTATATGGTGGAGTTACGCCCTGTTCCTTTTATGGAATAACTGTAGACGTATGTTTATAAGAAGTAGAACATCATCGATAGCTGTTAGAATAGTCAATTGGAAAGACTTCGAGCAAAAGATCTGCAAAGGCACAGAATTAAGTGTATTTGAACTGGTAACTAAAATCTACTACTGTAACTGGGAAGAAGAACTCAAGACAAAACCGACATCACTTCCTGAAACTTTATCGGAATTGATGAAACGGTCAAGTAACTATCTCAACAAACACCAAGTGAAACAATTGAAAGAACTTTGGTAGGACCATCTTAACATGTCATCGCATCAACAATGGAACAGCAAGTCCCATCAAACAACCACGTAGAAGAGTTCCTTGGGCAAAGCAAAAGGAAGTCAATAACCCTATAAAAGACATGCATATGCAAGGGTTAACTGAACCATCTCAAAGTTCGTGGGCTTTCCCTATAGTGCTGGTGCTTAAGAAGGACGGTTCCACGAGATTTTGTGTAAACTACAGGAAGTTGAATGAAGAACCGCTGAAGGACAGCTACTCGTTACCCCGAATCAACGACATTAGACAGTCTAGCTGGAGTTAAATGGTTCTCTACTCTCGATTTGAAAAGTAGATATTGGCAAGTGTAAATGGTCTGTTACAGTTCAATGTGATGCTTCTTGGATTGTGCAACGCACCGACCACATTCGAAAGACTCATGGACGCTGTAATGTATAAAATTAATTAAATGATTAAACTGGAATATTTGTTTGGTTTACCTATGATGAACTTTCGACGACCACCTCTGGAATGTGTTTGAAGTCTTCAAGAAATTGTCAGCCACAAGGTGGAAGCCACAAGAAATACATCTTGTTTAGAAAAGAAGTGACATATCCAGTCCATGTTATAACATCACAAGGAATTATGATCGGCCCTTATAAAAAAGATGCCGTACGAAGTTGGTCCATACCAAAGGATCGTCTTGAATATAGAAGCTTTTTGAGACTCCTATTATCTAAGATTTATACGAGAATTTGCCGATATAGCCTGCCCACTACACAGATTTACAGAAAATGGAGTTTTATTCCATTGGATACCCGAATGCTAAGAATGCTTTTGAACATCTGAAGATTACACTCTCAGGAGCCCCAATCTTAACATACCCACAGTTCAGCGAACCCTTCATCGTTGATGCCGACTTTAGCCATGTGGGGCTTGGCGGTGTGTTATGCCAAGTGCAAGACGGAAAAGAATAGGTCATCGGGTACTTTAGTAAGACACTCTCGGAACCAGAACGAAATTGTTGTGTCACCCGTGGCAAGACCATTCCCAATGGCAGACTCGGTAACCGATACATCCTGGCTATGGTTAAAACCCTCGAACATTTGCATAAGTACCTGTATGAACGAAAGTTCCGCTTAAGAACGGATCACTTCTCCCTGAAGTGGCTACTACAATTCAAGACCCCGGAAGCACAAATTGCACGAAGGTTACAACGACTTCAAGAATATGAGGTTGACGTCGAGAATTGCCCAGGCAAATAACATGGCAACGCAGATGCACTATCTCGGAGACCTTGCGTGGAAAACTGTAAACATTACTCAGCTTAGGAGAGGAAGGAAGAACTGCCATCGATTTGTTGTGATGTAACCACCGTTCAGCCTGAGGTTTTCTAAGAAGATTAGGCATCAATCGAAGACCAGAGGAAGAACGAAGATATTGGCCCAATAATGAGATGGAAAGAAGCCGGAACCTCAAGACCATGGTGGATAGATATGTCGCCTTTGAAAAGTTATTGGGCACAGTGAACTTCCCTTAACTTAGACCACGGTGTTTTGAAAAGAAAGTGGGAAAGTCCAGATGGAGCCGGGCACAAGCTCGAAAACGATTTCAGAAGTCTTAGAAGCTTACTTAGACTCTAGAGAAAGTACACGAGTGATTTTATTGGTCACGAAGTAGAAGCGATGTGGAACACTGGTGCAGGAAATGACCAACATGCGCCACCGAAAAGGGAGCGAATACAAGGAGCCGTACATCGCATTACCGAATTAACGCTATTCTGGAGAGCAACTTAAGAAGCGTCGTCAACGAGCTCCAAACTGGCTGCGACCGACACATACTACTATTCCTCCTGGCTTATAGATCCGCCATCCACGCAACAACTGGAAAATAACTCAGGTTAGCAGCGGACATAATCTTTGGTTGTCCTAATACGATCGACGAACCAATTCTGCTGGGTTTAATGAAGGTGAGTATGGTTATATTATCCATCAAGGCGGTGGAGACGTTGCCCGAAAAACTACAAAAAGTTTGGGATGGTCCATATACGATTACTCGACGCATCAACGCCGTTGTTTACCAAATTTAGAAGGGATCTCTGGCAAAAATGAAGATCATCCATTTTGACTGCTTGCTCCCTATAGAGGTGACATCACTGATAGGGACAACCCACCTAGATACATAGTTTTTGAGAAAACCATGTATCTAGACGACTTACACTGGATCAATTAAAAACACGGTCAGCCTCTATAAATAATTGTCGCGAGATCGAGAGTAGGAGTAGAAGAAGGAGTTCGTGGCGATATAAAGCGAAGAAGTGACAAAGTGTACATATAGTCGTGAATTGATAACTAATTAATAATAGAAGTGATAATTAGACACCTAATAATTAAATAAAAATAGTAACAGTGCGAGGTATCCAAATACGTGACAATATTTTGTGCTTATTGTACTTTATAATTTCTTACAGGCCCTTTAGGGTTAATTTTGGTTTATCCGTGGGTTTGTCCTCTAAAAGTTAGGGTGAAGAGTTGCATTTCCAAATTTATTCATAAGTCGTTTTATGTCTCAGTCAGTTTGGTTGTTCCAAATTATTCTGTTTGGGCTTTGTTTCTAAATTGATCTGTATAGCAACGTACTACGGATAGCGTATTGCTGTATTTACCGCGCCATTTTTGGTATTTTCTAAAACGCGCTGTTAAGACAGCAGGTAAACGTTGGTCTATGTTCTGTCAGATCTGCCTGCGGCGCGCTGATGAAATCTAAAAAGATCGAATTCGCGATCCGTGTCTGGCAGCTTCGACAGAATACAGACCACTTCGAATTATTTTATTCGATTATGGTAACGTGCCTATCACGTAGTGGTTAGCTACCCTGAGATTCGTTTCAGCAAGTAGATATCCATATATTTAAATGGACCTTGTTGGAGCATATGTAATCTTAAAATGTAACAACGTACTACAGATGGCGTTTACCGCGCCATTTGTGGTATTTTTTATAGTAAGTATTATTTATCAAAAATACAGACGCGATTATGAAAAGAATGAATATTTAGCAGATTGGCCTGGATAACGGAAAACATCAAAGCTCATTACACTGTCTACAATTTATCAGATCAGTTTTACAAACAAATTATTTTATTTTCCAATACTAATGTGGCTATCGTGAAAATGAACATATGCAATAAAAAAAAAGAAAAAACAGGAAATGGAAATGTATGCAAAATATCCCTTTCAGAATTTTCTTGAAAATTTTAGTGCCTTTTGCGGCTAGAATAACAATTCCCAGAACGGTTCTATGGAAGCATTCAAAAACTTCAAAAATCAAATTCAAACTTATGTGGCCTTGTTCCGTTTTACTAAAGATCAACTTTTGAACAACTTTACAGCTTTTATGAGCATTTTGCTAGAATCCTTAAATAATGAGTCTGCTGAGCTTTTCATGAATCCAATTTTATTTGCTTTTCCTTTAGTTATATAACTCGTACATTTTAAGTATTTATAAAACCTAAACATAAATCGCTTTAGGAATTTTCCAACGAGTGGAATCGATTTCATAGGGTGAAACAGATGACTGGCCTTTTATAATTTTATTTTATGAATNGTCTACCATCTGAATGATTGTATTTATAATGTATTCCGTACTCTCGTACGCAGATTGAAATTAAAATTTATAGTTGGATATCTTGTCTACTATTGATTTCCCATTATCATTCCCATTTTCGAATCATTAAGATAAGATTAAGAAGGCGATTTTAATTTTGAAACCCTAAATTGAATAATTTTCCGAAAATTTACAGTTAAATGCCTACAATGCGAAAAGTTTCACTTGCATCGTGGTTTCATAAAACCACACAATATTTTTTGTTTAAATTCGCCGTAATTCGTTCCACTTTTGTCGCATCTACCCATAACTTCGCCGAAGTAAACACTCGCGCACATATACATACAGAAATACACACACACACGCCTTAATTAACGTAGCTTCAGTGGAAAATGTGGAGTGCACTTTTACTTTTGAGATAAATTTACGTGCTAGCGTTTCTACTATACGAAGATTCTTTTCATTCCGTTCATCAAGGCGAATGTCTCTCTCTCTCCTCTCTTTTCTCGTTCTCCATCTTCCTTCTTTGTTTCGTTCTCTTACGAATAGTAGAGAAACAAAAAGTTAGCAAAGTTAACGTAGAAGTTCCTCAAGTTTAACAATTTTATTTCGCCGCGAAAATGAAATATCTCTACGTCGTTGGCGTCGTGATGCTATATCTGTTTGCTAAAAACGAGACCATTAATAAATTAGAAAGTTAATGTTGTTGCCGTTTCGTGAGAGCGGTGCTGCGCTATTTCGGCCACCAGACGTACGGAACTTAAAATAATAGGGCGTCGCAAGTAAATTGCACATTACGGTAAATGTAAAAGTTTAACGTCAAATTTATTTCGTCCAGCAACATATGTGCTATACGTTAGTGATTAGACAACAGCGTGGCAACTATTTGCATTTTAATTTTACATAATACTACAAGAGTAACCTTTCGCATGAACGTCATATTTAATATCCGCAAGAACGTGGGGTAGGTATACTTCCACGAAGCTATTTAACATTAAAAAGTCATCCTTCAAACGTAAAATTTCAGTTTTTTTTTTAACTGGTTGGTATAATCCGGAAAAACTTGAATAGATTGATAGTGTTTTTTGGATGGTGAATAGTACACACATTTTAACTTAATTTAACCTAACGATTCCGTTAGCATACGCTACCACATCTTATCTATGACCCTATGTGGAACGAATTTTGACATTTAAATACGTTCTACAGACTGATAATTTTCAATTTAAAATACCGATTGAACATTCTGGATACCTACAGAAAGTTTGTCCTTCTGTTGAAACTATTCGTTTTTGTTAGACGTTTTATACGCCGACTTATCGCAAAATATCTTATAATTGGCGAATGATAAGGATCCGTGGATAGAGAAGGTGAGAAATGAACAGGTATTAGAAAAAATAGGAGAACACAGGACTCTATGGAAGTCAATAAAAAATCCATAGATAGGTTGGTGGAACACCTTCTCAGGCATGAATGTCTAATCAGAGATATATTAGAGGTTGAAACAGGAGTTAAGAGGAGTAGAGGTAGATCTAGATTAGATTATTGTTCACAAATAGTTAAGAATGTGGGTTGTTCTAGTTTTAGGGAATTGCGAAGATTAGCTCAGGATAGGAAAGAGTGGAGGTGCCTGTCCAACCAGTTTTAGGATTGACGACCTTATGATGGTGATGATGGCTGCTTCATATTCACTAGTTTCCTCTACTTTTTAAGCTGGAACTATATATACGTAAGACATCATTATGTAGCAATAGATAGTAATGGATGCTGTGTTTTCTTCCGGGCTTTTTGACCGTGGTCCTTGGAATCTTACTTTTCCAAACGTTCCGCCATCCTTTGCTGACGCCATCTTCAGTGGTGACTGGGCAGATGCGTAGTCGTAACTGATGCAATTTGAGAACGGGTTACCCTTCTTCTACTGGAGTAGTTATGGTAACTGGTTTTATGGTTCACTGCGTCCATGTTGTGTTTATGTTGATCCGGTCCTCTTCAGTTGGTAGCACATTGTTTATTTTTCAATGTCGGTTTCCAAGCTTTGCTGTTATGTAAGCCATCATCTCTGTTTATGTTATTAGGATGTTGTTCACTTTCCTGAGCTTCCCTTCTTGCCAGATTGTAGAATCCCGACGTTCTAACCAGGACAATTGTATCTTTGAACTGTACGGTGTGACCTTCCTCAAGAGCGTGTTGAGCTACAGCTGATTTTTCAGGTTGAAGTAATCAGATGGCTCTTTCGTGTTCTTTTCTCCTTGTCAATATGCTGCGTTGCGTCATCCCAATGTAGTCTTTACCACATTCACAGGGTATACGATAAACTCCTGGTGTTAGTAGTGGATGTAGAGGGTCCTTTGCTGATCGTAATTCATTTTGAATCTTGCGGGTGGGTAGAAATGTTGTTTTTATTCCCCTTTTTCCAAGAATCTTAGCTATTCTGTCCGTGATATTCTGAATATGAGGAAGACAAGTTGTGATTTTTTCCTTATCAGTCGTTGTGTTATTCTCGTTGTGGTGGCCTCTAGGAATTATTATTCATATTGCAAAATAAGAAATGGTATTTAACTTAAAAATTGTATGTTGATTTTGGTTCTTCTATCCAAGTAATATGGAAAACTATCACCTCCTGGTATTCTTTTGGAAACCTTTTTCAACCCCAGTGAAGTCAACAATGCCCAATTCAGAATATTTATACTGCTCTAGATAATATCACAAAACATACATCAGTGGCTCAATGCGAAACTCCGTCACCCTGGTTTTGGAATGAGCCTATGCACTAACTTTTAGTAAAACCGGACAAAGAAGGTTTCGAATTTATTTTTCTTTTCTGTAATGTTCCATATGCGCACATAATATTAATACCAACGACCTATTTGATAGAATATTTCCTTACCTTTGTATTTTTCTTTCATTTAATTACTTAATCAGTGAATCTAACATCATCCCGTATCACTATTTATGATGATAGTCGTTAAAATGGTAGCAATTGATACATTCTAATTCCATGTTTACCAATAAATCCCACAATAACCAAGTTCGACAGGTAACTTTCGTTTTAATCCCGAAACATCCTGACGAATTAAGTGAGAACTTTTTTCAATGCGTTAACACATACGAATATAAGAGGGCTCAAATGTGTATTCTCCCCACGGTTCAGCGATAAAAAGTTGTGGTAATATTCACCCGGGAACGTGTTTCGACTTCCAACAGCTCCCGTTCAACAACTCACTCTCATCCGTAGAGCGAGGTAGCCTTAACAACTTTAACAATATGCATGAATAAAATTCAACATAACTTACAGACTGGAATGTATCTGCTTCTTCTGTACCGACATGCCAAGCTTATGACATCATCTCTTATATAACTATATATAGTTAGGACATTAGAAAGTCCGCAACAAATTATCTGTGAGAATGGACGCATCTCCTTTCTTGTTTCCACTTGGAACTGTTATCATTTGCTGCATTTTGAACACGCCCCTATTAAATTATCAAATACTTCACGAATAGTACAGAAAAAGTGAAAACAGATAACCGAAAAATAGTAAGCGGTACAGCGGTTAGGGATTGCTTAGGTACGAAAAAAGTCAGGTGAGTGTTTTAAAGAGTTTTTACATAGATGATAATTAAAAAATCACGTTTTTTATATGGTGGAGTTACGCCCTGTTCCTTTTATGGAATAACTGTAGACGTATGTTTATAAGAAGTAGAACATCATCGATAGCTGTTAGAATAGTCAATTGGAAAGACTTCGAGCAAAAGATCTGCAAAGGCACAGAATTAAGTGTATTTGAACTGGTAACTAAAATCTACTACTGTAACTGGGAAGAAGAACTCAAGACAAAACCGACATCACTTCCTGAAACTTTATCGGAATTGATGAAACGGTCAAGTAACTATCTCAACAAACACCAAGTGAAACAATTGAAAGAACTTTGGTAGGACCATCTTAACATGTCATCGCATCAACAATGGAACAGCAAGTCCCATCAAACAACCACGTAGAAGAGTTCCTTGGGCAAAGCAAAAGGAAGTCAATAACCCTATAAAAGACATGCATATGCAAGGGTTAACTGAACCATCTCAAAGTTCGTGGGCTTTCCCTATAGTGCTGGTGCTTAAGAAGGACGGTTCCACGAGATTTTGTGTAAACTACAGGAAGTTGAATGAAGAACCGCTGAAGGACAGCTACTCGTTACCCCGAATCAACGACATTAGACAGTCTAGCTGGAGTTAAATGGTTCTCTACTCTCGATTTGAAAAGTAGATATTGGCAAGTGTAAATGGTCTGTTACAGTTCAATGTGATGCTTCTTGGATTGTGCAACGCACCGACCACATTCGAAAGACTCATGGACGCTGTAATGTATAAAATTAATTAAATGATTAAACTGGAATATTTGTTTGGTTTACCTATGATGAACTTTCGACGACCACCTCTGGAATGTGTTTGAAGTCTTCAAGAAATTGTCAGCCACAAGGTGGAAGCCACAAGAAATACATCTTGTTTAGAAAAGAAGTGACATATCCAGTCCATGTTATAACATCACAAGGAATTATGATCGGCCCTTATAAAAAAGATGCCGTACGAAGTTGGTCCATACCAAAGGATCGTCTTGAATATAGAAGCTTTTTGAGACTCCTATTATCTAAGATTTATACGAGAATTTGCCGATATAGCCTGCCCACTACACAGATTTACAGAAAATGGAGTTTTATTCCATTGGATACCCGAATGCTAAGAATGCTTTTGAACATCTGAAGATTACACTCTCAGGAGCCCCAATCTTAACATACCCACAGTTCAGCGAACCCTTCATCGTTGATGCCGACTTTAGCCATGTGGGGCTTGGCGGTGTGTTATGCCAAGTGCAAGACGGAAAAGAATAGGTCATCGGGTACTTTAGTAAGACACTCTCGGAACCAGAACGAAATTGTTGTGTCACCCGTGGCAAGACCATTCCCAATGGCAGACTCGGTAACCGATACATCCTGGCTATGGTTAAAACCCTCGAACATTTGCATAAGTACCTGTATGAACGAAAGTTCCGCTTAAGAACGGATCACTTCTCCCTGAAGTGGCTACTACAATTCAAGACCCCGGAAGCACAAATTGCACGAAGGTTACAACGACTTCAAGAATATGAGGTTGACGTCGAGAATTGCCCAGGCAAATAACATGGCAACGCAGATGCACTATCTCGGAGACCTTGCGTGGAAAACTGTAAACATTACTCAGCTTAGGAGAGGAAGGAAGAACTGCCATCGATTTGTTGTGATGTAACCACCGTTCAGCCTGAGGTTTTCTAAGAAGATTAGGCATCAATCGAAGACCAGAGGAAGAACGAAGATATTGGCCCAATAATGAGATGGAAAGAAGCCGGAACCTCAAGACCATGGTGGATAGATATGTCGCCTTTGAAAAGTTATTGGGCACAGTGAACTTCCCTTAACTTAGACCACGGTGTTTTGAAAAGAAAGTGGGAAAGTCCAGATGGAGCCGGGCACAAGCTCGAAAACGATTTCAGAAGTCTTAGAAGCTTACTTAGACTCTAGAGAAAGTACACGAGTGATTTTATTGGTCACGAAGTAGAAGCGATGTGGAACACTGGTGCAGGAAATGACCAACATGCGCCACCGAAAAGGGAGCGAATACAAGGAGCCGTACATCGCATTACCGAATTAACGCTATTCTGGAGAGCAACTTAAGAAGCGTCGTCAACGAGCTCCAAACTGGCTGCGACCGACACATACTACTATTCCTCCTGGCTTATAGATCCGCCATCCACGCAACAACTGGAAAATAACTCAGGTTAGCAGCGGACATAATCTTTGGTTGTCCTAATACGATCGACGAACCAATTCTGCTGGGTTTAATGAAGGTGAGTATGGTTATATTATCCATCAAGGCGGTGGAGACGTTGCCCGAAAAACTACAAAAAGTTTGGGATGGTCCATATACGATTACTCGACGCATCAACGCCGTTGTTTACCAAATTTAGAAGGGATCTCTGGCAAAAATGAAGATCATCCATTTTGACTGCTTGCTCCCTATAGAGGTGACATCACTGATAGGGACAACCCACCTAGATACATAGTTTTTGAGAAAACCATGTATCTAGACGACTTACACTGGATCAATTAAAAACACGGTCAGCCTCTATAAATAATTGTCGCGAGATCGAGAGTAGGAGTAGAAGAAGGAGTTCGTGGCGATATAAAGCGAAGAAGTGACAAAGTGTACATATAGTCGTGAATTGATAACTAATTAATAATAGAAGTGATAATTAGACACCTAATAATTAAATAAAAATAGTAACAGTGCGAGGTATCCAAATACGTGACAATATTTTGTGCTTATTGTACTTTATAATTTCTTACAGGCCCTTTAGGGTTAATTTTGGTTTATCCGTGGGTTTGTCCTCTAAAAGTTAGGGTGAAGAGTTGCATTTCCAAATTTATTCATAAGTCGTTTTATGTCTCAGTCAGTTTGGTTGTTCCAAATTATTCTGTTTGGGCTTTGTTTCTAAATTGATCTGTATAGCAACGTACTACGGATAGCGTATTGCTGTATTTACCGCGCCATTTTTGGTATTTTCTAAAACGCGCTGTTAAGACAGCAGGTAAACGTTGGTCTATGTTCTGTCAGATCTGCCTGCGGCGCGCTGATGAAATCTAAAAAGATCGAATTCGCGATCCGTGTCTGGCAGCTTCGACAGAATACAGACCACTTCGAATTATTTTATTCGATTATGGTAACGTGCCTATCACGTAGTGGTTAGCTACCCTGAGATTCGTTTCAGCAAGTAGATATCCATATATTTAAATGGACCTTGTTGGAGCATACGTAATCTTAAAATGTAACAACGTACTACAGATGGCGTTTACCGCGCCATTTGTGGTATTTTCTAAAACGCGCTGTTAAGACAGCAGGTAAAAGTTGGTCTGNAAAAAAAGAAAAAACAGGAAATGGAAATGTATGCAAAATATCCCTTTCAGAATTTTCTTGAAAATTTTAGTGCCTTTTGCGGCTAGAATAACAATTCCCAGAACGGTTCTATGGAAGCATTCAAAAACTTCAAAAATCAAATTCAAACTTATGTGGCCTTGTTCCGTTTTACTAAAGATCAACTTTTGAACAACTTTACAGCTTTTATGAGCATTTTGCTAGAATCCTTAAATAATGAGTCTGCTGAGCTTTTCATGAATCCAATTTTATTTGCTTTTCCTTTAGTTATATAACTCGTACATTTTAAGTATTTATAAAACCTAAACATAAATCGCTTTAGGAATTTTCCAACGAGTGGAATCGATTTCATAGGGTGAAACAGATGACTGGCCTTTTATAATTTTATTTTATGAATTTTAATTTGAATCAATTTATACTTTCAGGATTCCCTCCCACAATGTTGGACGCCAATTAAGCGAGTTTGTTTGTCATTCTCCCCTAAAGTCCTTCAATTTTTTATAATAAAGCAGTACCAAAATAAGCGAGAGATCGAAGGAGGGCGAGGAAATTCCTAAATTTTTAATTACTTTTAAAATATAAAATTCCTACCTCAGTAGCTTTATCATTATTTAGGTTATTTCAGTTTTTCGATTTCTTCCTCTAGAATATTAAACTGGTGACTTAAGAAAAAGAAATTTAATTAAAGTTTTTGGGAGTTATTACGGCTTCTCCTTAGAATTTTGTCCCGTCGTGTTTCAAAATCCATCCGACTGTTCGTTAATTGTATAATATTATAACAATTCCCTCTTCCTTCTAATTACACTTCTCATTTCCAGTGAAAACTATTTTTAAAGACATTCAACTTTCAAGCAACTATTTACATAACTATTTGCCGTTCCATTTAAACTTTCATGGCTTAATGTCATTGTTGTTATTGTTATTAAGGGCTAGGGCCATTTTCACGTCAAAATATTTACAATTCTCCGTCTCACGATAAATTAAGTTACTCTCCTCAGAAGCAAACGTCTTCCTGAAGGATGTGGCATTTTCGTGGGAAAGGGGTAGAAACAATAGAATGAGAGAAAATGTATAGTATCTGTAATTCACACTGGCAGGATAGCTCATTCTGTAGCTTCAAATCGTTGTAAGATAACAGTAATGGACTGGTCATTTTACACAATCCCGAAATCGGTCACCTACTAATTTTTTAGTTTACTTACATTTTACTTACACGTAAAACTTTATTCACTTACAATTTAACTAAAAGTTTTTACGAAAGAAGATTTAAAAGCAATACAAGATGTCATGAAAACGACACAAGAATATTAAAAGCAGCTAAGAAAGATGGAGAAAAAGATACAAGAATATAAAATTAAGACACAAAAGATAGAAAAAAGATTAAGCTGTAGATGAAAGTAAACGAAATAAAAGAGAAAATTGAATAGATAGTTAAAATTTAATCAAATCATTACTGTGAGAACTAACGATTCCGGTGCAAGGCCAGTAATAATTATACCTCCAACTTTGGATGATTTCGTGGTCTGTTTACTTGACGTAGTTTGGAACAGCGTCAGAGAAAAAGTCATGGTTCAGTTCAGAAAAATCAATAGCACTAATAATTCCCTTACAACGAAAGGTACAATAAGACTTCCAACGTTTTATCAACGTCCAGAAAAGAAATATGTCGATAACCGTCTACAACAGACACATCAAACGCAACTGAAAAACTAACCAACGAATTAACGAGACTCTGATTTGAGACCGATGTGAAGCGCCTCTTAATAATAACCTACACCTCTACTCCTCAAGAGTTCATAGACTAACTGGCAATACAAACATTTATCGATGGAGTCACGGATGCTGAACCACAGCAAGTCTTTAGATTTAGACCAAAACGCCACAAAACTCCAAGTGAAGCATTGTCACATGCTTTAGAATTTAAAATGACAAAACAAGTTTCAAGGGTCATGCATGCTGTACAGGTGCGGTAAGCAGGAATCAAGTACAGAATAAATACAAAAACTAGTGTTGTGTCGCTCATAACAGAATCCATAATAAATTCGAAGAAAGTCACTACCACAAAAATTTTAGATAAGTGAAAGGACTCATTTTGGTTGACACTACAAGGTCACCTTTGTCGAGGGTGCTCCTCAAAAAAAGAGACAAACCTCTTCCGGCGGAGATAGATGACTAGCGGAAAACTAAAGTCATCCAACTTAATGCGGTGAAAGTAGTCTCGCCCTCTCAGGCTCCCAACTAAGGTATCATCTTGGAACTGGACGGAACTAATTCATTGTTCATTTAGGGTTTAAAAATCACCACAATGTTAGAATTTTTATAAACACAGGGGCATCTGATCCTATTATCATATAAAATATATTGTATATTAAACTTGTATAGTTGAGTATTGATAATCTACATAGTAGATGATGTCATCACTGGATTGGATCTTCTATGAGATCATGGAATTGACTTAAACATCAGCCTTTCTAGAATGCGCCCTGATGAACGTCTAATCCATCGCATCTGTCAGAATATCTAAATTAAAAGACATTGAACAAAAGATTTGCAAAGAGTTGGGTGCATTTGTACGAGCAGCTGAATTTCACCATTGTAACTGGAAGGAAGAATCTGACATGAAACCGAAGCCACTTCAACAATTAAATGAACTTCTTAGCTGCTTGCAGCTCATTTTTGTCTTGGTAGACCAAAATTTCGGTAGGAATAACAGAACAGAAAGGTTCATTAAACAACTACCTACACGCTAGAGACTAAGCTAAGTTGTTTTCTTCTCTTGGTTCGAAAAGTTAATACTAGCAGGTTGAAGTATATCCGCAAGATAGTGAAAAATTGCATTTACTACTGGAAGTGATCTATGGTAATTAAGTATAATGTTGTTAGGATTGTAGAATGCACCTGCTACATTCGAGATATTGATATGGACACTGTATTACAAGGACTAAACTGGAAAATTGTTTGATTAACATAGACGACATCATCACACTTGAAAAAACCTTTAAACAATACCTCTGAAACGTGACTGAAGAAGAAATTAACAGCCGCAAAACTAAGTCCCAAGAAATGCACCCTGACACGAAAACCAGATTCGATCGACGAACCAACTCTATTTGATTTAATGAGGGCAACGAAGTGAGGTTACACAATCCATAAATACGAAGGAAAAGTTACAAGAAACTACAACAAGCTTGTGATAGTTGTTACAACGTTATTTGATGCAACAGTCCATTTTAACCGGCTGGTAGTGTCACGAGCAGACAACCCACCAAACAGGAGGAATTGTCAGATAACGTATAGTTAGTTACCGAAATTGCGATAATGACAAAGAAGACCAGAGTATCTAGAATTTTCGAAACGTTTGAGAACAAGTTCAGCCCCTACAAGACCGGAAAGATAGTTTTAATTCTACTTACGAGGTGATAGAACTTGAAACAAGAAGAGTCCGGAAAAAGCAATACAATTGGAAGTTGATCGCTTGCATGAAGTTAACATTACGCCCATTAGTAATGAAATAAATATTACACTAATAATTAAAGAAAAATTTAATCATAACGCCAAAAATTTAACTTTTATTTTAGACATGATAATAATAATAGTTAATAAATATAATACAAATTATTTCCAATTGCACGAAGGTCTAGTCAGAGACATATTAGAGGCAGAAACGGATGTTAGGTGGAGGTAGATCTACGTTAGATTACTGTTCGCAAATGGTTAAGGATATGGTTTGCTTAAGCTTTAGGGAAATGCGAAGATTAGCGCAGGATAAGAAAGAGTAGAGGTGCGTATCCAACCAGTCTTAGGACTGACGACCTTATGATAATAATGACCTTACGATTAAACTCGGACACATCAACATAATATCTTCATCATAAGGTCGTCAGTCCTAAGACTGGTAGGACAAGTACCTCCACTCTTTCCTATCCTGAGCTAATCCTCACATTTCCCTAAAACTAAAACAACCCATATCCTTAACTATCTGGTCTACCTCTACCCCTCCTAACTTTCTGCCTCTAATATGTCTCTGACTAGACCTTCATGCCTAAGAAGGTGTCCTACTAACCTATCTCGCCTATTTCTTATTGACTTCCACACAGTTCTCTGTTCTCCTACTCTTTCTAATACCTCTTCATTTCTAACCTTCTCTATCCACGGTATCCTCATCATTCGTCTGTAACTCCACATTTCGAACGCTTCTAACCTTTTCTTTTCCGCTCCGCCCACTGTCTATGTTTCGCACCCGTACAGCGCCGTGCTCCAAACATACACCTTTAGCAACCTTTTTCGAATTTCTAAATTAACCCTTCGCGAGCATAGAAGTGACTTCTTTCATACCAGCATTTTTGTTTTACTTTAATTTATTGGGTAGATATTATCTATATTCGTCATCTTGCTAACAAAATATTTTATGTTGGATACTATTTTGCCACTTAGTTTCGAGGAAAGTGTACAGCAATAGGGACAAGATTTCTCTCGAGAAGGTCACACAGCACCTAATGACTTCATTCCGTCCTTAATTACAATAAGACTGAGATGTCTATGGAGCAATAAACTTTAATTACTTCTTTATACGTCGTACAATTAGAAGCATATCATTTTCTCCTTTATTACACTCCCGTACAATGAACTATTCTATTATGGCAGTCCTTATTTTGTCAAGTATAATGACATCTAAATAAAAGCACATGATTGCACGTGAATATTTAGACCAGTGAGAGTTACCATGCACACGGAAAAGTTTGCGCATTCAAATTATCATATTTGAAATTCACGTCGGTTAATATCAAGAACAAGTAGGTATCAGAATATCGCCATCTGTCGGTATTCACTGCTAACTACATATATAGTGTATTTCATAGTGTTTACCAAAGTTGTCTTATGTAACAATTATATCTACTGGAAAATATCTCGGAAATCTGTATTCAAACGGAAAAATTTACATTTTAAAGAAGTTTTAAATAGTCAGTCCTCAGACTGGTTGGACACGCACCTCCATTCTTTCCTATCCTGAGCTAATCTTCGCATTTCTCTAAAATTAGACCATCCTACATCCTTAACTTTTTGCGAACCGTAATCTATTCTAGATCTCCTCTTAACTCCTGTTTCTGCCTCTAACATGTCACTGACTGACCCTTCTTACCTGAGAATGTAGCCTACTAACCTATCTCGCCTCTGTTCTCCCACTTTTTCTAATACCTCCCCAACACTCCTAACCTGTTCTTTCCATCGCACCTGCCGTCATGTTTCGCTCCTTTATAGCGCCGCGCTCCAAACATACACCGTTAGTTTTTTATGGTAGATATTAAATACCTGTACCCAGTACAACGTGCAGAACACTAGTACGAACGGTATATGCATGCCTATGAGTTATATTAAGCCATGAAAATGAAATCAACAAACGATCTTTGTCTTCTTTGACTTTGCTCGAGCACTGGATTCCTACTACTATTCCTGAAATAGGTACTTACTCAAGTTCTTCGACATCTGAACCGCCAGCAATCTTCTGATGCTGTAAATACCTACGAATCATGTGTAAAGCATCATCTCTTTTGTTTCTCGTTTTATCTTAGACAAAATTTATTAGTTCTCGTCTTAACCAACAACCATGATGAGTATTATTTTGTATTTTTAAGGATAAAATATTCAGCAGCAACAATGTGGCGTCATATTAATCTTGAATTTTGATATTTTGAGTTTGTGTCGGTAATTGCTAAGCCATAAATTTAGTATTAACCTACATCATCAATTATTTCTTCTTGGTTTTACTATTTTATGTTTCATTTATGTTTTAGTCACTGATTGGATTGAGTCTCTTCTTGCAGATTGAACTGAAAGACTGAGCTTTTGTATATAGTTTGCAATAGAGTTCTGGTTTATGGTATAGTATTACTTTTTACTGAGCTTTGAATGAACTCTGGTTCAGTGTAATGAATTGTTGATTTATTTTTTGTGTCTAGTACGCATTGAAATCTTCTGAGTGAGCTCTGCAGGTAACCCAATAGACATTAGAGTGGAATTTTTTATTTCCCTGAGGCGTAAAATTTCCTTAATTACTGTTATTCAATTTTTTATTGTTTGTTTATAGTAATTTCTTGGTTTGCAAAGTGGTGCTCGAGTTCAAATCGTAGCAAACTGTTCCTCTGTTTCATTTTGTGTTGTATTAAAATTATGCTCTCTTCTATGTAACGAATACAAGACTTACATCTTCAAAAGTTATTAGTTTTGATGCGCTTACCATGCAATTTGCTAATTGAGTAAGTGGATACAGTGCACTCTAAAGAATTGAAGAGATAGCAAACTATGCCTGGCGAATCGGTCTGTCTGCCGAATTCAAAGCACAGTCTTGGGTTGCAAAACCGTAGTGGCCTTGAAAAATTCAACCATTCAAACTACAGTTCTGACCGATTTTTACCTGCTTAGTAAGATATTTAAACAAAAAACTTACGAAGAAAAGTTTCTTTTTAATCACTTCATACTCTAGCACCTTTATTGTTAATCATCTAGAAGGAAAATCGGTTGTTGCAAAAATATAGGTGAAGATCACCTACAACACAGGAATAGGTGCTGCAAAAACAAGAAGTACAGTATACTATCGATTGTACGAAAAAATATAACACATCTCCGTAATTCGACCGTATGTTTGACTTTGAGAAAGGTGTCTTTATAATTTTTCGTTATTACTACCTACACGAAAAATGACGATCTACAGTAGCTGCTTCGTGATAAACATTCTGAAAATTTGATGAGGCAGACGGAATGGTATTTCTCCACTTTTCGTAGTAATTTCCGAAAGTAATAACCCTTATCAGCTCGCACAGCTCATTATTCTTTTCAAAGGCACATTGCCTTTAACAATTTTCATTTCTCGAGAAGATTTCGAACTGCACAATATCCAATTCAATTAAAGAAATACCGCATTCACAATGAAGTTTGCTCCAAATAAGTATTAAAACTTCCTGCGGACTTGTTATAAGCAAGAGAAACGGCCAATTTCGAGTCTCCATTAGAGCAAAAAGATATGAGATGTAGAACGGTAGCGAACGAACGAAAATATATATTATATCTCGCTTAGTAGAGACTATAACTACCGCCGATACGGATTCGTTCCATTTAATATTCGTGCCTTCCAGCCATGATTTACCCGCATTATTTAATCGCGCTCCAAATGAATTCAATTTACTGTCAATGACAGTAGTAATCTCGGTGGCTCCTTGGCGTTATCATTTGAGAAGTTGCGCTCCCCACCGCACCGGCCGACGCGGCGCAGCGCGTCGAGACACGATGGCTTCGGGAGGAAAGTCGAGAATCGAGAGGGCTAGCAAGCAGGCCGACTACTACTCCCAGAAATTGAATTTCTTGCTTCCTAAGCGTAATAGAAATTTTAAATGTAGTATAAATGCAAATGCTCCTGTGGAAGAAGGGGAATATGGAGATATTCCCAAGTCCGATGACCGAAAATTATAACAGACTGCAAATGCTCCGAAATGGGAAAAATTTACTTAATATCTCTAACAGTAATATAATAACAATCATTCGATAAGCGTGACTTTTGAAAGCGTTTATTTCTATCTTTTGACGACCTTTCACTTGCTCATTCACACTTTTCGTTATTTATTTGCAAGAACGAAGGAAAATGTAACCGTTATGTGAATATATCTCAATTTCAAGTCGATTCAATTATTTTTGATGGAACTCATGATACAAAATACCTTTAATGATGTAATTCTTAAAGTAGATTTCATGAAGGGAGCAAAGAAAGACGAAGTAAAAATGGGCACTAAAATTCCAAGCTACTAATAAATTATTTAGTGTTTTCGATTAGGTGATAACTTTAGCTTGACATAATTTTCTGAAAAAATTTTAATTTTAATATCTTCCATACGCTGAGACGGAATGGGTTTCTTAGAAGATAAAATCAAAAGTAGTAGAATTGATTGTCTCGTTAAATCCAAACCACGAAGTTCGGACAAATACGCAACTCACACATGTCCAAAGCAATGTTTCCAAACTTTGCTTGCATGCAATGGAATGTTTAAACATAATCTATTCCATCCCTAACTGAACCTTTCCCATTGTCACATAGTAAATACGTTTTGGAGTAGGTTTTCTCTTTTTTTGTAAAAAATCGAAGATTGATGAACCTATACCAATAATTGGCGCTCCAAATAAAAACAACTCCAAAAATATTTTTACAAAGTTACGTTAGATTAGGTTAGGTTTGGGTTACGTTGCATTAATTTCTTTTTGACTATTCAATTTTTTAAAAGAAAAGAACGGGGGATCGAAAGAGGAGGTCTAACCCACCACTAAATCATAAAAGGTTCGTGGCGGTCTCACCCCCATAAAAAGTTTGGGGGGTTCAAAATTAATAAATATGCCAATTTTTCTACATTTCTAGGCATGTAAATATTTATATAGTCATTCTTAAACAATATTCAAAGGTAAAACTGATGAAAAATATTGAGAAAGTTATATAAAACATTATTTAAATATCTTTATCAGTAGGTTAGGTTAGGTTAGGTTAGGTTATGTTATAGGGTTTTGTTCAAGTGACCACCTTCTTTCGATACCCCCACCTCCACCCTCTTGAAAATAATTTTTTTATTGAATTTTATTTGAATTGTAGTGTATGAAAATTGTCAAAATAATCAACTTTCAACCCCCTTAACTTTTTATGGGGGCGAGATCGCCGCAACTTTTTTGTGGGGTTTTACTCAGGTGACCACTCTCTTTCGACCTCCCCCCCATCATCTAGACCTTTACCAACGATTTGGTCATAAAAAGCTGTCCAATACTACAATTGATCGATATCCGTATTCGGATTTTGCTCCCAACAGATGTACATATGACTGATACCATGAAGAGTTCCGTATTTTAAGTAAAAATTTTTCTGGGGCTGCTTCATTTGAACATATCCGTTTTAAATAGTAGTCCACTGCGCATGCCTGTTTGTCTTCTTCTCTAGCGTCCCTATCCATATCTCATATCTGTAGGTAGAGATATGCCCATTAACCCCGCAGCCAGGCTTATAGCTGGCATCGTTGCCAGCTCATACAAAAAGTATTTTTATGGTGTTAATTTAACAAAGACCTAACGATTTTGTATTACTGAAGCATTTCGTCGCATTCAAAAGAATCTCTCCATGTTTAGTACACAAAACTTAAAAATATATGCTAACTATTAGCTCAGATAAATATGTTTGTTATTACTGTTTCTTTCACGTCAATAATAACCTGCTTTCAGCTTTGCACATCGAAATAGTCTCCGAACATCGTTGACACAAGCGCGCTGTCATAAACCTACAGAAAATAATTTATTAAAGACGTAAAATCAGTCTTGGGAAATACGTAGAAAAATGACAGCACAGAAATCGAATTGATAAATAATAGAATGAACTTTGTGACTAGAAAGCTCCCATCGCGTTGCTTTTTTCGTTAAAACGGAAAATTCAACTCGAATACGCTTGCGAGCAATTTTTGTCGCGTGTTTATATCTTTGCTTTTACAAAGTGAAAATTTAATCATCTTTTCCATTCATCATTATACGTCTACCTACACATGTACATTTGGCTTCTGAATAGAACCAGTCGCAAAGGAAATTACGATTAGATTATTTTCAGTCACCAAATGCTACCCTAAAAGCAAATATTTTAAACAAACAGACACCTGTAGAACTTTTACTGAGATAGCTGTACAAACAACAGGCTACTAATGTAAAGGTAAACTTTAATATAGTCCAATATGTATATCTATATACATATGCATTTTCAATAATTCAGATTGATAAATCCCTGTATGCATAAATTGTATAGGTTATGGATTTCAATCAAGTAATCCGAAATAAGTACTAAGCTTGTAGAGGACGATAGAACACTATAGCAGAAGAAATTTAAGTAAACGTTTGGTGGTCCGAAAGTCGTATTTGAGAGTACAAAGGACCTGTCCGGACCTGGTAGGATCACGCAGAAAAATACGGTATTGAAACGTCGCATTAAATCAGCTGCATCTTAGCGGCATCTCCGTTGTATTTCTTTTGTATTTTCATACTCATGTATTGTTTATTGTTTGTTAGATTAAATTATAAGTGAATATTTGCTCTTTTAATGTTGTAGGCTCAACAAATGTAGGCTTGTATTACGTGTGTATGTAGGCAGACGATGTTATTAGAAGTACGTCAATGTGTCAGTGCCATAGGTCAGTGGAGAATCATCAATACGTGAGTTTTTAGACGAACATTTTCCTAGACGCTAGATTGGACGTACGAGTCCTGTATTCTGGCCGACGCGTAGTCCTGATCCAAATCTGTTTAACTTCTTTATATGGGATAATATGAAACAACGACCGTGCATAATCGCTGCAAATGAAGTCCACCAAATGTCAGACGTCTGTTAGTGTTTATCGGTTTAATATCTTCTAATGGGAGGATAGGCCTATTGGCAAACCACTTATAAATGTACCTTGGCAATACCTCAATGGAAACTTAATAATATTACTAGGACATTAATTTACCTATTAAAGTTTACATAACGTTGATTTTTCCTTTCCTTTGTGTTCTTAATACCATGTCGAGATGCACTTTAAATCTTTAAATATTACTGCATACTATCAGCGATGAACCAAGTAGCTATTGAATAATTGTCATCATGTTCAGTGACGTAGTGGTAAGCTGTTGATATTTACTTTATTAGTCGTTCCACAACCTTTACTGTTTACATTTTCCAATGATCTATCTACTTTGTTGTCATCGCAATATCTCTGTACGTTGCCAATTCAGGCGCAGGGCTGACTTCGGATTACAACTTCGTCTGGTTTTCGTTTTCTTTTGTCCCTTAACGACGCTGCTTTACATACCAAGCATGTAACTGCTTAATTATCGCAATTTCTCTATGTGTTGCAAATTCACGTCCAGGGTCGGCTTCGTATTGCAATTTCGTCTAGTTTTCTTTCAAAATGTTTTGTATTTTATTGCTTTACTCACCACGCAATTCTTTATTGCATCTAGTTAATATCCTCCAAAGCTTGTTACTTATTTTAGAAACACCCTGTGCTCTAAGCTAATAAAAATTAGATCTCACTCAGGCCCAGCAGACTGAGGTAGCCACATTTGGTGGTATCTAGATCGAAAGTGAAAAAGTACACATTTTTCCATTTTGTTAATATTCTACAGTTTAACGCCTTCGGGTTACATATGGGTATATACAGTTACCTACTATGATGGAAGGATTCGGTCATCCAGTGGAACCATGAGGACGTGAATTGCTTTTTTATGCAAAAACTGCGAGATTATATGACTATGTACTGACTAGTAAAGTTAGACCGGTGCAACATCTTTATATTTAAACAGTGTAAAGGTATATTCTCTTTATACTGCTTGCAAAAAATTTTGATTGAAATCGAAGAACATTCTTAACGTCGCTGTCACGTAAAAATTTACTATCAGTTTATGTTCGAAAATATGACTTGCAATAAAACTTTTACCGACATTATAACCACACAGGTTCTTAAAATGTGTAAGTGACAAAGTAATTGCAAATAGTAAAACAGGCTTTCCAACATGGCCGTAGTGAAAACTAATTATTTTATACCATTAAGTAATTTATGCTTCAGCGGCATACATTTCCACCAAATGGCCTGAGCTTTCCGTTTTACTTCCGTAATTCTTCATAAAACTAAAAGCAATAACCTCCAGCTTTTCTTTAAACATTAACTCGAAGAGATGGAGTTCAAAATTTGTGCTGCCGTAAAGCCCACTGTAAAATTTAACAATTCCGCTAGGTTCGGTCGGTTGTCGAATCGACCGCTCCTTCCATGCTCGACCAAATTATTTTTTGAATAAATTATAACCAACGAAAAGCGCATAAAATACCTTGCAGTGCGATAATTGCGTGGCGCAATCAAAATCACAAATCGATAGCATACAATATCGCAAAATTAGGAAATCGTATCATACATGGAAAGTTGATGATAACTGTCAATCACTGAAAAATTGAAAGCAATTAGCTTTATACGTATCACGCTCATATATGCGTACTAACTAAATTAGTTTCTACACAAAAAGAGCATTAATACAGCAAAAGTGCTTATAACTGTAAACGATAGGTATCGTAAACCATAGAGTGTGCATATGTAATGATTTTTCATTATTTTGAATTATCATTATTTATTTATGTATCAATTCATTCTTTCTATTAGGATTCTGCAGTCAAGTAATCCTTATATAGGCTAAGTAACAAGCTTGCAGAAGGTGATAGGGATAAATAAAAAAAAAGAAAATTAAGTAATGTTTAGTACTCCAAATATTCGCCGTTTTCATGGGAAACGTATTTAAAAGTACAGGTAAGGGTCAGTCCGGCCCTGATAAGATCACACATTGAAGCACGACAATGCAACGCTGCATTCAATCAGCTGGCAATTACCAGCATTCATGTTGTATTTTTTTATAATGTATTTTTATACTCAGGCATTGTTTATTATTTGTTAGATTAGATTAAGTGTAACTGATAATGCTTGTTACAGCCATCCTATACTGGTTCTTGGTTTTTTAACCTTATAGGCTCGTATATGTGTAGTCAGTCGAAATTGTTGGTAGTAGGTCAGTGTGTCGGTGTCATATATCGGTGTAGCGCAGTAGTTGTTACAATAGCGTTTGGTATGGCAGAACTTTTTGACATGATGTTAATTTACGGCGAATATGAATACAATATTGATGCAACTGTCGAATTGTACGGTCATCAGTATCCTCAGCGAAAACTTCCTCGTCGTTTAAGAAAAGGTTAACCTTGACAATACCTCAATAATGGCTTTGACTATACTTCAATAATGGTGTGGAAATTTACCTTCCAATCAATAAAAATACGAGAGGATAATATTAATTTATCTATTAATGTTTACGTAACGCTATTTTTTACTTTCTTTAGTGTTGTTAATACTATGTCGAGGGGTACTTTATTAAATAGAGTTGTATACTGCCAGCGATGAACATAGTTGTTATTTAATTAATCGTAAAGTAGTTGTAAGCCGTTGATGTGTATTTACCTTATTAGTCATTCCATAACCATCACTGTTTACATTTTTCATCGAGGTATCTGCTTAGTTGTTATCGCAATTTTAATTTCTCTGTAAGTTGCCTAACTGCAACTTGTTCTGGTTTTCTTACAAATTTTTTATCCTTTAACCATGCATCTAGTTGTTACCGATCCAAATCTTACTATTTATTTCAGAAACGCACTGTGGTTTTATTATGTTGGTTTACCTATCTAAAACAGCCCTCCTATACATCTTATTTCTATAATATATGGACTTCTGTATTCTGAGTCGCCTCCTAATCTGCAACAAGAAACTAAAAAAATAAATATGTAGGATATATACGTATTTAAATCTCTTCTTAGCCTTAAATTATTAACTTGACCTGTTGCTTGTTCTGTGGAATTACTGGGCCTCGGGTTAGGAATCTGTGCATCAAACGTAACCGCAGTCACAAGGTATTTGTTTGTGTTTGTAGACTTCTGTATAATTATCAGCATGGACGCCTGGGGCTGGGCGTTGTTATCAGGCAGCAAAAGGAATTTTAAGGTAGGGCAAATTTTTCCCTAACAGTACACATTTCTTTGTCAGCATTTTTTGTTTTTATGTCGCATGAGCAAAAATAGATAATTTAGTAAACGTGTGGAACATATTCTTTCAGTCACGTCTATCTGAAAATATCACCTACATCCCTGAAAACTGTCCTAGACTAGCCTAACTCTCATAATATTTTGAAGAAAGCGTGACACTGTACGAAGACTTTAAGTTGCATTTATTTGACTATCATTTATATGAAAATATGGCTGATGGTACTTGTACAAATTTGATGATGTCGTCTTTAATGACTGCATGTTTAGAAAATATTTGATTCTCAATTCGCCTCTAGCTTCGCATAGTTAATGTTTGAAAACTATTGAAAGGGAACGCTCACGCAAGAATGGAACTACGATCAAACATTTTCATTTGAAAAAGTTGACTGCTACCCAATAGAAACCGAATCAAATGAAGTTCATGGGACATCTGTATCTGCACTTAAAACATTCACTGCTGGATAATTCAGTTTAAGCGTAGTCGTAAGAATACTACAGACGTTACATACAGTAGTCCTGATACTGTCTTTTGGGATACACAAGGTATCATTAAGGAATCATGATCGACTATCTAGAAATCGATAATACAGTGACTGGCCTTACCTACGCAGTGTTATTGGAGCGTTTGAATGACGAACTCAAAGAGAAGCGTTCAAGGTTAGCGAACAAAAAAGTGCTTCTCCACCAGGGCAATTGCCCTAGAACACACATCAATCGTTAAGATAGCAAAAGTGTACGAGTTAGACTTTGAATTACTCCACTACCCACTTTACCCTTGAGATTTGATCCCATGTGACCTTTTTCTGTTTCCTAACCTCAAAATCTAGTATGACGGGAAGAAATATTCGACAAATTAAAAAATTATTTGTGCTGTAAACAAGTATTTTGAGAAATGAATAGAAGTCTTCTTCCCGAGAGAATCAAAAACTGGATGATCGCTGCACCAAATGTATTCAATAGAGACTATGCTGAGAAATAATTTTTTGTGTTTTGGAAAAATTGTTGATTTCTATGACTTTTACCAAGCATATACCCTTGTAGACGTTTATCTTTCATTACACTCTTCCATTCATAGAAGATGGTCATACACCATCGTAACTCAAAAGGGTTCACTTCAGTCAACTGGAAATTAACACTTTTCGTTTGTTCTTATCTAAGTGCTTTCCGCTAGTGTTACTTACGAAAGTTTGTAGAGAAGTGGATGATGAATTCCAATCTGCTTATACTAACGCCAATGCTGATCCGATTTTAAACGGTAACCGGTAAACACTCGAGTGGATTTAATATTAAATGTTCCAATTATTTACAGCAAGTTATTTAATTAAGAAGCACGTTGAAGCTTTAACAGTGCCGGAGTAAGTAAGTGCCTGCAGGTAATCCACGCACAGTTAGGTACGTGGCTTAATTTATAGACAATTCCTTGAGTTGTCTTTCTTACTTATAGTCTGCTAATTAGCAATAAAGTTTCGCAACCCACTCACATTACCAGGCGGTTGTAAAGCCTCTCTCGCGCCAATTTTAATTAGAGTCCGCTAATTAGAACTTGAAACTAACTGCTACCGTTCTTATTAACGTGATTGATGTTACGGGAAGGTAGATCTAATGATAGTGGAGATATTAAAAGCGTTATAAATGACGGAAATGGTATTTATACTGTACACCAGTGCATTAAGCAGAGAGCAATTCGAATGATATATTAAAATGCATACTTTCATTATCTTTTCGGCTTATCGTAAGGTTAGGAAGCGGATTACAGTCAAGGTGATAAAAAAAAGTTGAATTCTACCAAAGTCATTCCTTGTTCTCTCATTTTTAGAGTCCCTTATCGGATGTCTGAATGTTGGTCTACCAAGACTCCTGCTATCTTACGAATGCTTGCAGGTATCGAGTTAAAATTAGTATCAAGCACACAGGTTTGCAGTTCATTCGAGCTGCAAAACAAAATTTCTAACTCAACGCAATTTTGAGGGAAACTTAAAACATACTCGGAAAAAGCAAGAAAAATCTTTGAGACTCAATTTCCGAATCCTCGTGACCGACGAACTATTTATACAGGCTATCCAGAAAGGGTAGGAGGTGTCTCTAAATTTAATAAAAAAAAAAACACTACAAGTCAGAAAAAAAATCTGTTTTGTCAATTGTTAGACAAATTTTTGGAAAATTAGGTGCCAAAGATGATGTTGTCCAAATGTTGACCCTCGTACTGCTGCCACTACTCCAACCGATAACGAAAATTAGCCGCCACACGTCTACACAACTCTGGAAACGACGGTGTGGATATTGCAGTAGAGATCGTCGTTTGTTTACATACACCTTCTGTATGAGGTATCCCCATAATAAATCATCAGGAGGTGTGAGATTGGAACTTGTGGAGGCCAGTTGATGGTGTCTCATCGAGAGATTACTTTTTCCGGGAAATGTTGATTGACAACAGTAAGCGATTGGTTTGAGGTGTGGCAAGTGGCCCCATTTTGTTGAAATCACGTTTCCACATTAAAACCACCAAACCCTTGTAGTTGTGAAACCAAAAATTTCTTAACATGTCACAGTGATCGGTATTCATTGTTTATCGTAAGTGTTCGCCCTCGTCGGTCTTCAAAAACAGAAGGTCTAATGATGCCTTCATCAGGGCAGCCCACGCAATAACTTTTGGACTATGTAGTAATTGTTCATGTTTATGTCTTGGATTCCCTTTGGCCCAGTGGCGACAGTTCTGTTTGTTTACGTGACCATTTAAGTGAAAGTTCGTTTCGTCACTAAATAAAATGTTTCCAAACGTTGAAGAATTTCATTTGCAAAATTCAGTCGGAGAGGATAATTGGTAACATTCAGTTTTTGAACTGAGTTTTGAAGGCTGTAAGATGTAAATATTGCTTCAGAGTCATCTGTAACGACGATTTTTTAATGTCAAATTCTTGACTGCGCTTGCGAACTGATTGAGACGGATTTTCAAGCACTGACACTCATTTCTTCAATCGTTTGTTAGGTTCGCACAGAGCGCGGGCGACCTGGATTGTAAATTTTTACAGTCGAACTGGTATTCTTGAACATTCGAATTCATTTTCTGATGGTATCTTCTTTGGGTGCATTACGTCCAATGAATTTTGCCCGATATAATCGTTGAGCTGTGATCATCGGATCACCATTCCGATAACACAAAATGCGCGATGGTCTCCCGGGTACACTTCCATGGTCTTTAAATTTCCAAAAAGTAGTGAAACAACCTATCCCTACAGCACATCCACGAACCGCGCCGTTACAAGAACAGCGCAGATACAAATACTTCTTACTCTTCCTGCACACCTTGTATAACTATAAGTTTGAATGAACCGTCACTGCATACTGGGGCAGTAATATAACACAGACAATATTTCATTTTCTTCTTTCATCATTTCGTCCGTCTCATCTTTCTCATTCAACCCACCACCCACCCTTTTGCACGATTTCTAAAAGGAGGCTAAAGAGGGCCTTCCGCCTTACCTTCTGGCATAGTTCG
>NW_020438964.1:608936-639631 GCF_000699045.2 Agrilus planipennis
CGTGTTTCAGTCATCTAATGGACCTTAACGCGAGTGCATTTTCTTCGGCTGATCCGTAACTTAATACCAAACATAAACAATAACATCACCCCAAAAACCAGCTGATTCCGACCTACTGAAGGTAAATTTTTCCACGATCAGCTGGCAATCGTAATTAATTTGCGATTGTGCAGGGCCGGCATCGAAACTGTTATAATTTTATAATTTTTTATTTTGTTTCAAAAGTCAAAAGTGTTATAACATTTTATTCTCCAAATGCCCGTAGGAGTCTGTGGTTTAAATATTAATTATTAAAGCTGGGACACCCTATATATAGTAGATTGCATATTGTATGTACGCACTAAGGGCTTAGGCTAGGTAATGGGAGAAAATGCACCAGCGACAGACAACATTTAGATGGGTTACTGCTAATTTATGTCTATAAAATTGCAATTTGTATTGGAACCCTTCATATGAACTACTTTACTTTGCGGCGAAACTTACAACTACGATGTGTTAAAAAATAAAATCAGTAATAATAAAATAATATAAAAAATTGAAGTTTTCACTTCGTACAGAAACAAACAGAACGTAGATTTGTATAGCAAAAAGTATAATAAAAATCTTAAACTGTGTTTTCATTGATTTCTAATGAAACCAGTCTAACTGTTTTGCATACTTAAAAAATATATTTGGAAAAATTTTTCTTCTTCTCCTACACCTGCTTTACATGAACACTGTATTGATATAATATCTCCATTTAAAGTAATTTTATCATTGATATCATGTGAATCATCTTTAAATCGGATGTTTGTAGACAAAGAGCAGTAAAATTCACTTAACTTGAAGGCTCTGTTTGAGATGGATTTTTCCGTAATTCTGCGATTTGATTTGCGTTAAACACGCGATTTCCTTCAAAAAAATTCTTTTCGATGATTTATATTATCCCAATCATATATAATGCTGATACTTATCATTTTATTGCATTTTATGAAATTCACAATTGCACTGTATGTTATAGGGACTGTAGGAAGTTAAACCTCATCGCCGCCATGTTTCTTAAGTTCCGCCCGTTTAACAGTTATTCATTTATATTTCAGTAAAGCAAAGTTTAGTCGATGTGTAAAAATAAGAAACAAGTTAGGTACGTTAAACTTTACCTATAATGAATTATATATTCGTGATCATTTCCCTCTCGTTCAGTAAGTGTAGGAAGTGATACCACATCGTCGCCATGTTTTTCAAGCTCCGCCCATATAACGGATCTCAACAGAAACTCGAATTCATTTATTTTTAGTTATTTAGTCGATGTGTAAAAATAAGTTAGGTACGTTAAACTTTATCTACAATAAATTATATATTCGTGATCATTTCCCTCTCGTTCAGTAAGTGGAAATTTGTTAGCGTTCAATTTTTTTTTTATTTGTTGTCACGGAAACAGAACTGATAGAAGTTCTAGAGAGTTAGACGTAATAAACTCTCTCGGTAATTGAATGCAAAAAAGTCCGGCTCGCGCCGCAGTTTATCTTATTGACCTGCTACAGAGCGCAGAAACTACCGTTTAGATAATAGATGGAAGTTCGTTAGTTTAATGGATGAAAACGAAAAGGAATGAGATTAATCGGAATGACATGGAAAACCGTACGTTTCTCGAATTCACGAACCCGCGACTTACAAATCTAATTCTTTAATGGGATCACAGCTTAAATGGATTTCCGTTAAATTTTCTCAAATAAAATCTCTTCAGAATTATAATTATCTACATGATATGTTATTGTATCTGCAACCATGTCACAAACATGAACATAACCTAATCTAACCTAACCCAACAACCTAAATACCTACAAATGGTAAGGGAATTATCCTTTCGAAATCATTGATGTTGGTACCTTTGCGACGAAAATTCATATCATGTCATTTCAGATTGCATAGAAACTCTTTGAAACATAGGTAAATATAAATACTCCTTCGTTTAAATTACACTAAGATATGTAGCAATCTGAGAAACCAGTTCAAAACATAACCTAACCTAAGTTAAAATCATCCATTTTTAAATGCTCATTAGTGCCTAAACAGGACGTTTCTAAAATAAGTAGCAAGTTTAGAAGAGGTGATATGCCGCTATAAAATACGACAGTTAAGTAAATGTTTGTTGTTTTGAGAAAAACGTATTTGAAAGTACAGGCAAGGTCGGTCCGGCCCTGGTAGTATCACGCAATGCCACTTAGCAGCATCCGTGTCGTATTTCTTTTGTATCTTTGTACTTATGTATTGTTTACTATTAGATTAAGTGTGAAGAAGAATAACGATGTTTCTATTTATAGCTAGTCTAGATTGTGTTCAGTCTATTTCTTATTCCCCTATTTTGTGTTCAACTCTTTTTGATCAAAGCAATAGTGGGGTTTAAATTTAATTTTTAAAAAATCACAGCCAACGATTCGCCAAGGTTGCTGGGCATTTTCAAGGCTAGTTTTATTTAGTAAAAGCTGTAATACTGGTGGAATTTGGTTAATATGAAAACTCTAGACACTAACATACGTTGTACGATTAAAGTAATAAATAAATAAAAACCACGTGGTGACAGTGACAGTATTACAGTTTTGACTAAATAAAACTAGCCTTGAAAAAGTTAAATAACCTAGGCAAAATGTTGGTTGTGGTTTTCAAATAAAATAAATTTAATTCCCAGTGTTGCTTTGACCAAAAAGAATAGACTTTGTTCATTTAAAGTTCTAGGCTTGTATTACATATTTATACAGATGAACTCATTAGAAGTAGATCAATGTCAGTGTCATAGGTTAGCGCAGAGTATCATAGGCATTGACCGATACATGAATTTCTAGATCAACATTTTCCAACAGCGCTTGTATCAAACATCAGTCAGAACGCTAGTGAATTGCACGACTGCGTAATATCGCTGCAAATGAAATACGTGAAATGCCGGACGGTTTTGTGTGACTCAATGATAATTTTTATAGTGTACGTAGGTATGTGTGTGTGTGTGTGTGTGTGTTGGTGTTATAATTAATTTTTTTCTAATGGGAGATAGAGCTGTTCGCAAATCACCTATAAGATTGGTAACGTACCTTGGCAATACCCCAATGATTGTTTGGAACTTTAATAAAATCTTATTACCTACCCAGATGATATTATTATACTTATTACAGTTTACATAATATTAATTTTTTCTTCCTTTTGTGTTCTCAATACCATGTCGAGGTGTACTTGCTCTTTTTGAATTTTTGAAAGTGTTTTATGTATCACTTTAGGAGACTATTATGTACAAGGAATTAAGAAATGCAAAACAGTTTTCCCAAAAAATGCATTACCACTTGTAAGGATCGTACTCTATACAAGTACTAAGAGGTACTCTTTCATTGTTTAATAACTACCGTTTAGCTATTAAACTGTATACGTGATTGGTATTTAATTCATTTGGTGGTAGACATTATATCCATTCACAATTTATAACTTAACTACATGGCTGCAAGTGCGAGTATCGTTTTCAATTAGTCTGCCGTTTTATTTGACTGCCGATGAATAATGGCACGGATAATTCCTACGATTAATAATCATTAGGAAAATGAGGAATGGAACTGGAGGATGAGATGAACGAGTACCTACTATCTACCTATAAACCTAGTGAGATGTATTAAGGAATGAGAGAGACGCGCTCTTTCTCTACGGGGGAAGCTCCGGCGTGGGTGAAGTCGTCGATAACAGCGCTGCGTTGACTGCGAAGATTTAGGACGAACGCTCCGGCTTTAACCAAGTTCGGAACAACTTCTAGTGCAGGTGTCTTACAGCCGCAATAACCATCCAAGTGGACTAATAATACCCATCATCAGCGGTTGCACGAACAAAAGCGTTCAAACTCGGAAGGATCAGTTCCGAAACTAAGGCGATCTCTAAGTAGTTTTAGCAAGACTTCCAATCGACTTATTGCGATTAAGCAAAATTGTAACTCGGATTTATCTATAAACGGAATAGACAGGAAGAAAAGTGAATGTTTCAAAGGAAAAACGAAATTGATTACTAACAATGGCACATTTAAAGTGAAAATTACTTTAAAACTTTTAAAGTATGATAATGTTTCTTAAATTATCTTCATTTCAATAGGTTCATCTGTGTAAAAACCCCTTCCAGTGGTGGATAATCAATAAAAAACAATTTTACGTTGATTGTTTCCCATCCTACATTCATCACTAATACATATGTGAGAATATATTCTCTTTCTTTCACAGGTTATACTGACAATTTTTGGAGTAATGGAAAACCGGAATTCGTTTAATATATGAACTATTGATGTGTTGTTTTAGTGTTATTTATTAGAGAAGTTACAAAGCAACTACTTAACTAATAACTGAATCGAAAAAGGAATTTTTAGAATTCAAATTCCAAATACTCATTTAGTCTCCGAAGAATCCTTTTCTCAATGGATAATACGCGACGCTTCATCCTGAAGCTGACTTAGTAATATTTCTGGTACTCAACGATCCCCGGACTCTTACAATTATTACTACCTCAGATTCTGAATGGTACTCATTCTGGTCTCGATTCCTAATAGAATGTTGGGGATGCACCATCTTTCTGGTTCCATTCCATATTACAAAATGTTCACTTCAGTCTCCCATGAGTCTCTTATAGTAGGCATGAAGCCGATATCACTAATTCGTGGAGGTTGTTGTGTATCGTTCAGGCAACTAATGTACCAATAGTACACTATACGTGACACTAACATGAAGACGATTTACTGTAGAACACCCATGAGTAGGTACTACTATCTTTCACAATTATTCTTCGAATATATCAAAATTTAATGGAAATAGACACTTGCTATTATATACGAAATACGTTTCACTGTTAGGTAATTCTAATATAATGTATAAATTGGTTAGAAGCGCAAAACACCTGCTAGAGCTTCCCATACTACTACCTCAACTCCAGATTTTCTAGTAGGAAAGCACTTCTATGATACGATTCCGTACATAGCATGCATTAACAAAGTAAATCTTCAATTACGTGCAGCTATGAGAATTATTACTGACACCTTGATGTCTATGCCACTTTGACTTTATGCATCAGAGAATATTGCTCGAGCCAATCTCTAACGTGAATTCACGTTAAAACGAGAATAAAGTAAAATTTAGACACAAAGTAACTGTCTCCCAAATTGGAAATTCCTGGCTCATCGTCGCAAATAAGATTGGGTTATAAAAATTGATAAATACTTTGGCAACAATAGTTCTATTATACAATATACAAAAAGGACAAGTTAAACAATTTTGTCTCTTAAAGAATTTACAGAATTACGAAATGTAACCAATTCTAATAATGGAGGATTGTCGTTCTACCCTCTGTGTTTCCAAAACAAACAGTAAGATTAACTGTATCTTCTGTTTTAGAAAATACTACAAATGGTGCAGTAAAGGCAAGTAGATATCCACACAAGTGGACCTTGTTGGAGCATACGTAATCCTTAAATGTGGCATCGTACTACAGATGGCGTTTACCGCCTCATTTGTAGTATTTTCTAAAACGTACTGTTAAAACAGCAGGTAAAAGTTTGTCTGTGTTCTGTCGGAGCTGCCTGCGGCGCGCTGATGAGATCCAAAATATCGAAATCGCGATACGCGTCTGGCAGTTTCGACAGAATACAGACCACTTTGAATTATTTTATATCTTCTGTTGGTATTACTGTCTCACAAAATTTTATTGCCCCTTTGCCACCAAGTGAGATAAACTCGCTAACCATTGAATTTATGCTAATCTGTTCGAAATTTCTCTTCCACGAATTCCATATTCAATTTTATTATTATTATAATTAGTGATGTTATTTCGAAGCGATAAAATTCCGTATAACATTCTATTATTATTTAACGGCCAGGACAAGCAACAAAGCCTAAAGGTTTATGCCATTGCATAGCATTCAGGGGGACACCGGTTCGATTCCTAGTCCGTCTAGCCTGATTCCAATTTTTCTAGGGTTTCCTTGGATAATTTAGGTAAATACTCGGCCAGCAATATTTTACAGATAATCTTTCATTCTCTTCTGTCTTTATTTCGTGCGTCTTATCTTTCTCACCCAAAACACCACCCAGCCAGCCACAGGATTTCTAAAAGGAGACTAAAGAGGGTCTTCCGCCCACTAGCGTTAGTAGATGGTGGAAATGAAACAACTAATAGTTTTTTACGGATGCCCGAGAGAATTGAAGTTGACACCGGGCGGAACTGCGTGACAGAGTAATCTAATTTATACCATGGTAATCAGGAGAACACCACATCGGTTCGATTCCGAGTCCCCCGACCTTTTTCTTCTGTTGTTTATTGGGGAATCCATATCCACCACTACCACCACCTACACATTCCTACGATTCTTAAATGGGACTCTTCACTGCATTACACCACAATATAGGTCACTGAAACATAAGTTGGTAGTAATGGAACACAATAATGGTTTTGAAGGGTTATAATTGAAATTAGCAAAATATTCTAAACGCAATGACATTACGTATAATTTTAATCACAAAAAAACATTAAAAAGAAATGGTTATCACCCGATTTCATGCCCGCTTTAATATACAATAACTTTGGGCTTGTCAAGAATAAACAATTATAAATCTGCTACTGCTTGCACTAGTATAACCTATCAAAATCTGGATGGATTCTTCCGTTGTCGAATATTTATACCAAATAGGTACATTTTAGCCATAATGTTTCTCCATATCCTAACCTAATAGTTTCATTGGCAGGGATTTAGTCACAGCAACTACCACATCACATTGTAATGTTCGTGGGTTTAACAAAATTAACTGATAACGACAAAAACTATTTATTTACACTAATTATTATTGAACTTAAAAACACTACTCACTGCACTATTTATTTCACTTCTATCACTGTCAATTNCAGTATTTTAGTTTTACTTTTATTTATTTTCATACAGTACTGATCTGTCAGTACCGCTTCCATTTTATTTAAAGCTATCTCTAGCTCCTCCTTGCTAGATGCTAATACTGCTATAAAATCTAAGCATACTAATCTTTTGTTCCGGTATATCTATCCCTATAGTTGTACTGTGTTTAATGATGTTGATCGCGTCTTCGATGTATAAATTAAAAAGTAGCGGTGACAGTGTTCATCCCTGTCTTACTCCCTTCCTAATATTTACTTCTCTACGTTGCAGCCCTAGCTCTACAACTGCCTCTTGCTCTTTATACAAACTAAGTATCACTCTTCTATCTTCTAACTCATCCCTACATTTTTAAGTATATTTAACATCTTGTCCCATTTAACATTGTCAAAAGCTTTTTCTAAATCTACAAATCCTGTGTACGCACTCTTTCCTTCTTCTATCGTTTTCTCTATTGTTACCAGTAAAGCTAGAATGGCCTCCCGCGTTCCTCTATTTCTTCTAAACCCAAATTGATCTTCTCCTAATAGTTCTTCCGCCCTTTTTTCCATCCTCCTCTATACAATTCTAGTTAAAATTTTTGACGCATTGGAAGTTCAGCTAATTGTTGTCTACTACGTTTCGTTTATAATCCTCTAGGACTTTCCCCTTCTCGTAAATGTGACTAACTAGCTTAAATACTCCATACGCCACTCTTTCCTCAAAAATTGAAAAGAGCAACGTAAAAAAATAATAAAATGACTGGTGTATGAATAAATTTATAACAATCATCTTATGAGACTAATATGTGTTTAGTTCTATCAATTGATGGAGGTTGAAAATCGTCCATTCTAGTTTAGTACCTAAATACCAGTGTAACGATAGTCAATTAATTAACTGTCAGGATCCAAAAGACCTACGGTTTGCTATTCTACATAGTAACTGTTGGATATTTTAAATTCACAATAAAGACACGTGCCGGCACTTAAGTTAGGTTTATTAAAGTATAAAAGATAGATAAAAAAGTACAAAAAAGATGTGTCGCAAACAAAGGTAACGTGAGGACTACTAAATGAAACAAAATTAAGACTATAAAAGCTTTCCCCCGATCTATCACTTGACCAATAAAATTTAAAATTAATCTAATCGATACATCTGCATCTTCGATCTGCCCTTCAAACAAGAGGTTACAGTGATAGACTGTGTATCAATGACGCCTAACTCTTTGAAAATAATTTAGGGTATTTAATTTCCACCAGCTACTCATGCTGGCGTGTGGGAAATCCTTTCGGTCAAAGCCGGAGGATAGGGCGGAAGGCCCTCCTCAGCCTCTTTTTAGGAATCGTGGGAATGGGTGGATGGTGCTTGGGGTGCGCCATCCTGTCAGAACCATACCGAATCTGCTGGTATATGAGGGTTGTTAGCATTTGGGCAAAGCGCAGTTAATCTGGGCATTATGTAATTTTGTAGTTGATCTAAGTACATTAGACGTAGCTAAAATTCGATTCAATCAATTGCTGCGTTTTGAACACTCCTTGGTTAAGCTAGGTGATGCTTCATGAATAGTACAGACAAAGTGAAAAACAAATAACCGAAGAACAGTATGCGGTACAGCGGTTAAAGGATAATGTAGCGAGCACGAGTATGTTTGCGTGCAATCGGGCACACGTGTACATGAACGGCTTATTGATTTGCCGACTAGCCGCGGGCGCCTTCCTTCATATGCGCCGTATTTGTAAATGTGTGTGTCGTACCTGCGTTCTGGAAAAGCAGTTAAACAGTTCAAAGAAAAAAGAAACTATCCGGGTGTTTCCAGAAGGTTCCCGACAAGTAAACAAGCAATGTGATCGAATGGAAAAGAATGAAGAAGCAATTCGACGCGTCACGGTAATAGATGACGAGTGGTTACCTGAAAATATAAAATACGACCAAGAAAACGACCCGGACTTGAAGAAGGTGATGGAATGAAAAAGAGACGGAAACGACCAACGTGGCAGCAAATTTCTTCCTCTACCCAAGTATTAAAATCATTATGGGCTCAGTGGGACTCAATGATTTTGGAGGATGGCATCCTGAAGCGTGTTGTTAAAAGGCCAGATGGAGAGGAAGATAGGAAGCAACTGGTTATTCCTCGAAACAAGGTTAGAGAGATGTTGCAGTATCTTCATGATAAGACGCTTGGGGAATTTCGAGAGGAAAAAGAAACTATCCGGATGTTTCCAGAGGGTTGCCGAAAGTAAACAAAAGAGTATTTAAAGGAAGAGACGATCGCCGAGAGAGGAAGAAATAAATTGACAGATGCAGAAATGAATCGAGAAATAAATGGATAGTGATAGCAGTGAAATAAATAGCGCAGAGAATATTGATATATCAACATTAGTGTAAATAAATAGTTTTTGTCGTTATCACTCTTAGAAGTAACTTTGTTAAACCCACGAACATTACAATAGGTACGCAAGAAACCAGGGTCGGCTTTAGAACTGCCTGGTTGGAATTATAACAACACATTTTACTAACTGTAAAATTAGAATGAAAATAAATTTTGAGTTTCATTTTAAGTAAAATCTTATAACAAAACAGATACTTTTAGGTTAAGGACTCCGCCTACCTACCACTTTCTTTTGCCAATTAGCTTTGTATAGGTAACTTCTGTTCTTCTTTAAATAAAATATTTTGGCGGTTAATCTAATAATAATAATATGTATTTTAGTGTATACTCGTAAAGTTTAGTTAGACATTTTCTTAATTAGCCTAAGTGGTGTTAGAACATCACAGCGTCGAGCTTTACGCAAAGATCACATGGAAGAGTAATCTCCTTAAGAAAATGTGCATCCATCTTGGCCGATTGTCCGATAGGTTGGTAAACTTAATTAAAGGAGATTAGTTGCCCAACGCAAACACACAAGCGTTTGTTTCCTCGATTTTATGGTAATCGGATTTCCCAGCATCTCTTCATGCAATTAGTCCGCAGCTTTCGTAGTTTATTTTAGGTAATAGGTTAAGTATTTTTTGTACTCCGCTTAGGTAAATAGTTAATGGATTATTGCTTAGTTGCTCTAGCATTATCAACATTCTATTTCCTAATTCCATGCCCTCATCGTAACTAATTTTATGAACATGACTTTTCACTTGAACGGTCATATTTACTGGGGAATTAGTATACCGAACCCATCCAAATTTGAACGAATGGTATCATTCTCGAATATTGACATTTAAACACGTCTAGTGCATCAAAAGATTAATGATTTTCGGTTAATAATTTGGACTTATTGGCAAATATCAAACTTTAGTAATTAGATTTGATTTAATGCCTGGCCAACTATGTTCAACGCAACTAGCAGGCCAGCATGGAATTTGCCTACTTTAACTCGACCACCTCTATGGCAGAAAACAAATGGAAAAAAGTAGGTGGGTGTAAATGTGTACATGTAGGTGTGTATTAGGTTGCGTGCATTCTAATGAAACGTTATGACCATTAAATTCTGGTTCAACATATACAGGGTGTTTCATTTATAATAATTAAGAAAAAACATGGCTTCTTGACACAAAATACAACAAAAAAGTGTTACATAATTTTTCAATCCAGTGACAATTGAGCTCGCAAATCGTCTTCGTAAATTTGAACGTACCATTTGTTTCATTACGGGCCTGGATCTAAGCGACTAACGTCGCTCAGCTGATCTAGTGTGAATGTAACAAGTACCTACCGGGAAGAAGCCGAATGCACTTCCACCTTGTAAAAAAAAAGGTAAAAGTGAAAAAGAAAAGCGTACATGATAGGGATAAATAAAAAAAAAGAAAATTAAGTAATGTTTAGTACTCCAAATATTCGCCGTTTTCATGGGAAACGTATTTAAAAGTACAGGTAAGGGTCAGTCCGGCCCTGATAAGATCACACATTGAAGCACGACAATGCAACGCTGCATTCAATCAGCTGGCAATTACCAGCATTCATGTTGTATTTTTTTATAATGTATTTTTATACTCAGGCATTGTTTATTATTTGTTAGATTAGATTAAGTGTAACTGATAATGCTTGTTACAGCCATCCTATACTGGTTCTTGGTTTTTTAACCTTATAGGCTCGTATATGTGTAGTCAGTCGAAATTGTTGGTAGTAGGTCAGTGTGTCGGTGTCATATATCGGTGTAGCGCAGTAGTTGTTACAATAGCGTTTGGTATGGCAGAACTTTTTGACATGATGTTAATTTACGGCGAATATGAATACAATATTGATGCAACTGTCGAATTGTACGGTCATCAGTATCCTCAGCGAAAACTTCCTCGTCGTTTAAGAAAAGGTTAACCTTGACAATACCTCAATAATGGCTTTGACTATACTTCAATAATGGTGTGGAAATTTACCTTCCAATCAATAAAAATACGAGAGGATAATATTAATTTATCTATTAATGTTTACGTAACGCTATTTTTTACTTTCTTTAGTGTTGTTAATACTATGTCGAGGGGTACTTTATTAAATAGAGTTGTATACTGCCAGCGATGAACATAGTTGTTATTTAATTAATCGTAAAGTAGTTGTAAGCCGTTGATGTGTATTTACCTTATTAGTCATTCCATAACCATCACTGTTTACATTTTTCATCGAGGTATCTGCTTAGTTGTTATCGCAATTTTAATTTCTCTGTAAGTTGCCTAACTGCAACTTGTTCTGGTTTTCTTACAAATTTTTTATCCTTTAACCATGCATCTAGTTGTTACCGATCCAAATCTTACTATTTATTTCAGAAACGCACTGTGGTTTTATTATGTTGGTTTACCTATCTAAAACAGCCCTCCTATACATCTTATTTCTATAATATATGGACTTCTGTATTCTGAGTCGCCTCCTAATCTGCAACAAGAAACTAAAAAAATAAATATGTAGGATATATACGTATTTAAATCTCTTCTTAGCCTTAAATTATTAACTTGACCTGTTGCTTGTTCTGTGGAATTACTGGGCCTCGGGTTAGGAATCTGTGCATCAAACGTAACCGCAGTCACAAGGTATTTGTTTGTGTTTGTAGACTTCTGTATAATTATCAGCATGGACGCCTGGGGCTGGGCGTTGTTATCAGGCAGCAAAAGGAATTTTAAGGTAGGGCAAATTTTTCCCTAACAGTACACATTTCTTTGTCAGCATTTTTTGTTTTTATGTCGCATGAGCAAAAATAGATAATTTAGTAAACGTGTGGAACATATTCTTTCAGTCACGTCTATCTGAAAATATCACCTACATCCCTGAAAACTGTCCTAGACTAGCCTAACTCTCATAATATTTTGAAGAAAGCGTGACACTGTACGAAGACTTTAAGTTGCATTTATTTGACTATCATTTATATGAAAATATGGCTGATGGTACTTGTACAAATTTGATGATGTCGTCTTTAATGACTGCATGTTTAGAAAATATTTGATTCTCAATTCGCCTCTAGCTTCGCATAGTTAATGTTTGAAAACTATTGAAAGGGAACGCTCACGCAAGAATGGAACTACGATCAAACATTTTCATTTGAAAAAGTTGACTGCTACCCAATAGAAACCGAATCAAATGAAGTTCATGGGACATCTGTATCTGCACTTAAAACATTCACTGCTGGATAATTCAGTTTAAGCGTAGTCGTAAGAATACTACAGACGTTACATACAGTAGTCCTGATACTGTCTTTTGGGATACACAAGGTATCATTAAGGAATCATGATCGACTATCTAGAAATCGATAATACAGTGACTGGCCTTACCTACGCAGTGTTATTGGAGCGTTTGAATGACGAACTCAAAGAGAAGCGTTCAAGGTTAGCGAACAAAAAAGTGCTTCTCCACCAGGGCAATTGCCCTAGAACACACATCAATCGTTAAGATAGCAAAAGTGTACGAGTTAGACTTTGAATTACTCCACTACCCACTTTACCCTTGAGATTTGATCCCATGTGACCTTTTTCTGTTTCCTAACCTCAAAATCTAGTATGACGGGAAGAAATATTCGACAAATTAAAAAATTATTTGTGCTGTAAACAAGTATTTTGAGAAATGAATAGAAGTCTTCTTCCCGAGAGAATCAAAAACTGGATGATCGCTGCACCAAATGTATTCAATAGAGACTATGCTGAGAAATAATTTTTTGTGTTTTGGAAAAATTGTTGATTTCTATGACTTTTACCAAGCATATACCCTTGTAGACGTTTATCTTTCATTACACTCTTCCATTCATAGAAGATGGTCATACACCATCGTAACTCAAAAGGGTTCACTTCAGTCAACTGGAAATTAACACTTTTCGTTTGTTCTTATCTAAGTGCTTTCCGCTAGTGTTACTTACGAAAGTTTGTAGAGAAGTGGATGATGAATTCCAATCTGCTTATACTAACGCCAATGCTGATCCGATTTTAAACGGTAACCGGTAAACACTCGAGTGGATTTAATATTAAATGTTCCAATTATTTACAGCAAGTTATTTAATTAAGAAGCACGTTGAAGCTTTAACAGTGCCGGAGTAAGTAAGTGCCTGCAGGTAATCCACGCACAGTTAGGTACGTGGCTTAATTTATAGACAATTCCTTGAGTTGTCTTTCTTACTTATAGTCTGCTAATTAGCAATAAAGTTTCGCAACCCACTCACATTACCAGGCGGTTGTAAAGCCTCTCTCGCGCCAATTTTAATTAGAGTCCGCTAATTAGAACTTGAAACTAACTGCTACCGTTCTTATTAACGTGATTGATGTTACGGGAAGGTAGATCTAATGATAGTGGAGATATTAAAAGCGTTATAAATGACGGAAATGGTATTTATACTGTACACCAGTGCATTAAGCAGAGAGCAATTCGAATGATATATTAAAATGCATACTTTCATTATCTTTTCGGCTTATCGTAAGGTTAGGAAGCGGATTACAGTCAAGGTGATAAAAAAAAGTTGAATTCTACCAAAGTCATTCCTTGTTCTCTCATTTTTAGAGTCCCTTATCGGATGTCTGAATGTTGGTCTACCAAGACTCCTGCTATCTTACGAATGCTTGCAGGTATCGAGTTAAAATTAGTATCAAGCACACAGGTTTGCAGTTCATTCGAGCTGCAAAACAAAATTTCTAACTCAACGCAATTTTGAGGGAAACTTAAAACATACTCGGAAAAAGCAAGAAAAATCTTTGAGACTCAATTTCCGAATCCTCGTGACCGACGAACTATTTATACAGGCTATCCAGAAAGGGTAGGAGGTGTCTCTAAATTTAATAAAAAAAAAAACACTACAAGTCAGAAAAAAAATCTGTTTTGTCAATTGTTAGACAAATTTTTGGAAAATTAGGTGCCAAAGATGATGTTGTCCAAATGTTGACCCTCGTACTGCTGCCACTACTCCAACCGATAACGAAAATTAGCCGCCACACGTCTACACAACTCTGGAAACGACGGTGTGGATATTGCAGTAGAGATCGTCGTTTGTTTACATACACCTTCTGTATGAGGTATCCCCATAATAAATCATCAGGAGGTGTGAGATTGGAACTTGTGGAGGCCAGTTGATGGTGTCTCATCGAGAGATTACTTTTTCCGGGAAATGTTGATTGACAACAGTAAGCGATTGGTTTGAGGTGTGGCAAGTGGCCCCATTTTGTTGAAATCACGTTTCCACATTAAAACCACCAAACCCTTGTAGTTGTGAAACCAAAAATTTCTTAACATGTCACAGTGATCGGTATTCATTGTTTATCGTAAGTGTTCGCCCTCGTCGGTCTTCAAAAACAGAAGGTCTAATGATGCCTTCATCAGGGCAGCCCACGCAATAACTTTTGGACTATGTAGTAATTGTTCATGTTTATGTCTTGGATTCCCTTTGGCCCAGTGGCGACAGTTCTGTTTGTTTACGTGACCATTTAAGTGAAAGTTCGTTTCGTCACTAAATAAAATGTTTCCAAACGTTGAAGAATTTCATTTGCAAAATTCAGTCGGAGAGGATAATTGGTAACATTCAGTTTTTGAACTGAGTTTTGAAGGCTGTAAGATGTAAATATTGCTTCAGAGTCATCTGTAACGACGATTTTTTAATGTCAAATTCTTGACTGCGCTTGCGAACTGATTGAGACGGATTTTCAAGCACTGACACTCATTTCTTCAATCGTTTGTTAGGTTCGCACAGAGCGCGGGCGACCTGGATTGTAAATTTTTACAGTCGAACTGGTATTCTTGAACATTCGAATTCATTTTCTGATGGTATCTTCTTTGGGTGCATTACGTCCAATGAATTTTGCCCGATATAATCGTTGAGCTGTGATCATCGGATCACCATTCCGATAACACAAAATGCGCGATGGTCTCCCGGGTACACTTCCATGGTCTTTAAATTTCCAAAAAGTAGTGAAACAACCTATCCCTACAGCACATCCACGAACCGCGCCGTTACAAGAACAGCGCAGATACAAATACTTCTTACTCTTCCTGCACACCTTGTATAACTATAAGTTTGAATGAACCGTCACTGCATACTGGGGCAGTAATATAACACAGACAATATTTCATTTTCTTCTTTCATCATTTCGTCCGTCTCATCTTTCTCATTCAACCCACCACCCACCCTTTTGCACGATTTCTAAAAGGAGGCTAAAGAGGGCCTTCCGCCTTACCTTCTGGCATAGTTCGAAGGGACTTCCCGCCCACCAGCATCACACACCCAAAAGTTTTTTTTTTCGATGCGTGAGTCCTCTTTTTTACTATATGGTTAAGTTTAAACCATGCTCTAGAATATATATATATATTATATTAGCATCCTCCGCCAATTTGGACGAAACTGATAGAAATGATAGCTCCAAGTAACTGTCAGTTTAGTGATCCAGACTCAATCGGATTTAGAAGTGTTTCCAATTGAAATAAAAATGTAACCTATAATTATCTCTGATTATTTTAAAATGTATTAATATTTGATTTTTTGATACACCTTATTGGTTATTAGCAAATCTCATAATAAGATAGATTACCATTTAATTATTTATCAAAGACGTTCATCTTTGAATATTTCTTTAAAATAAGGTATGTATAAGTAGATGAAAAATGCTATGTCTGGTCCGTTCTCCTCTACGGTATTGAGGCATATATGCTGGAAATACCAATAACGAACAAAATCGAAGCCTTTGAGATGCGGATCTTGAGGCGAATGTTGAAGGTATTTTGGGTTGACCATGTGAGAAATGAAGACGTTCTCTAGAGAACCGATCTAGCAGCACGAGAACCGTTCAAAAATATCAAAAAAAGAAGGATATGTTATCTAGGACACACACTGCGTAGAGAACGCCACCACTTTCAACGCCTCATTCTACAAGGTAAAATTTAAGGAGGAAGAAGAGGAATAGGCAAAAAAAGATTGTCGTGGCTAAGAAATATCCGCCAATGAACAGGGATAAAGGACTTTCAACCACTACAACAAGCTGAACAACCAGAATAAGAAGAATCAGTAGATGTATAAACGCTAGAAAATCGTGTAGGACTAATTTAGTAGAGACTTGACATCATTAGGCTCTAGTGTTGATTACTGAAGAATGATAACGAATGACTAAGCCTAATAGTTTTAATGTTCCCCAGTAGAAGTGTAATTCTTGTTACTTTGTTTTAATATCTAATAGAAACCTTTGAGTAAAAAATTTGCGTTAGCAGGTACTCTTTATTATCAGTCCAATTTTAACATTTATCTGGAACCATCTTCCTCACATACTCCTTATGTATTTCTTACTATTATCTCCTTAACTTTTTAGATACATATTTATGCATGCATTTATTAATCATTGCCCTTCCGTTCATTTTGAAATTATTCTCTATGGTATAGTATGGATGGTAAAAGACATCGTGGAGTTATTACAAGATTCTCATATTAATGCACCGCTAATCCAAATTACCTCCAATGACGCTTAAATTGCAATTTTGTTGTCACTTTTTATCGTATTTATGTTAACTAAATTTGAAATGTTCCCTTATATTCCAAGGCAACGAACTCCTTCAAGTTACCAAGTAGAATGTCAAACTTACATAAAGCTCAATTTTAAACAGGAAAAGTTCCATGAAAAGGTACCTAATTCAAGAATAATTTTAAATATTAGACCATTAAACTCGTTCCAGCTACATTGAAAATAATGTTCTCACACAACATTCAAAAATACTTAGCAATTTTCATATGGGAAACTTGAGAAAACTTTGTCGGGAAATTGCGCAAATGGGGAGTTATTATGTTTCAATAAAAGCCAAGTATTACTCTTTATCATCTGCAATGTGAATACATTTACGTAAATTGCACAAACCTATCCATTTCCTACTAGTAGTTTAAGAATTAGAAAGTCAAATGCCATATGCCAAGAGCATCTCAAAAATACGCTTCTCTGTTTTGTTAAACCGCCCTCTGCAGACATATTGACTAAAAGGTCATATTACATGTATATACTGAGTATTCATCGAAATTAAAAATTTTATTACCAACAGAATGCACCAAGAAATGTAAAATGTTGAAGATCAGAAGCGAAATGCTCAGCCACAAATTTACAAAGTCTTCTTGAAGAACATTTACGATTAATAGTCGATTGGGTTAATGGATTACACCTTTATTCATTTTGTGGTCAAACAATTAACTTAGAAAAGAGGTTCTGTGTTATTTGAAAAGTCAGTGACGGTGATATGACCTGAATATGCTCAGCCACAAATTTACAAAGTCTTCATGAAGAACATTTACGATTAATTGTCGATTGGGTTAATGGATTACACCTTTATTCATTTTGTGGTCAAACAATTAACTTAGAAAAGAGGTTCTGTGTTATTTGAAAAGTCAGTGACGGTGATATGACCTGAATATGCTCAGCCACAAATTTACAAAGTCTTCATGAAGAACATTTACGATTAATTGTCGATTGGGTTAATGGATTACACCTTCATTCATTTTGTGGTCAAACAATTAACTTAGAAAAGAGGTTCTGTGTTATTTGAAAAGTCAGTGACGGTGATATGACCTGAATATGCTCAGCCACAAATTTACAAAGTCTTCATGAAGAAAATTTACGATTAATTGTCGATTGGGTTAATGGGTCACAGTGATATGACCTGAATATGCCACTCATCATCATCATAAGGTCGTCAGTCCTAAGACTGGTTGGACACGTACCTCCACTCTTTTCTATCCTGAGCTAAACCTCGCATTTCCCTAAAACTAGAACAACCTACATCCTTAACTATTTGCGTACAGTAAACTAACCTAGGTCTACCACTACCCCTCTTAACACCTGTTTCTATCTCTATCTGTTCTCCTATTCTTTCTACTATCTTTTTATTTCTAACCTTTTCTACCCACGTTATCCTCACCATTCGCCTACAACACCACATTTCGAAGGCTTCTAACGTTTTCTTTTCCGCCGCGTCCACTGTCCATGTTTCGCAGCCGTACAACGCCGCGCTCCAAACATACACCTTTAACAACCTCTTTCGAATTTCTAAATTAACTGTTCGCGAGCATAGAAGTGACTTCTTTTTATTAAAGGCGACACGACCCTGCGTTATCCTCTGCTTTATATCCCTACTACTCCTTCCGTCCTGACTTATCTGACTTCCTAGAAATCTAAAATCAGCCACTTCTTCTAATTTTTCGTCTCCTATCTTTATATTCGCTCTTTCCCTACTTTTTCTTCCCTTGCATACCAGTATTTTAGTTTTACTTTTATTTATTTTCATACAGTACTGATCTGTCAGTACCGCTTCCATTTTATTTAAAGCTATCTCTAGCTCCTCCTTGCTAGATGCTAATACTGCTATAAAATCTAAGCATACTAATCTTTTGTTCCGGTATATCTATCCCTATAGTTGTACTGTGTTTAATGATGTTGATCGCGTCTTCGATGTATAAATTAAAAAGTAGCGGTGACAGTGTTCATCCCTGTCTTACTCCCTTCCTAATATTTACTTCTCTACGTTGCAGCCCTAGCTCTACAACTGCCTCTTGCTCTTTATACAAACTAAGTATCACTCTTCTATCTTCTAACTCATCCCTACATTTTTAAGTATATTTAACATCTTGTCCCATTTAACATTGTCAAAAGCTTTTTCTAAATCTACAAATCCTGTGTACGCACTCTTTCCTTCTTCTATCGTTTTCTCTATTGTTACCAGTAAAGCTAGAATGGCCTCCCGCGTTCCTCTATTTCTTCTAAACCCAAATTGATCTTCTCCTAATAGTTCTTCCGCCCTTTTTTCCATCCTCCTCTATACAATTCTAGTTAAAATTTTTGACGCATTGGAAGTTCAGCTAATTGTTGTCTACTACGTTTCGTTTATAATCCTCTAGGACTTTCCCCTTCTCGTAAATGTGACTAACTAGCTTAAATACTCCATACGCCACTCTTTCCTCAAAAATTGAAAAGAGCAACGTAAAAAAATAATAAAATGACTGGTGTATGAATAAATTTATAACAATCATCTTATGAGACTAATATGTGTTTAGTTCTATCAATTGATGGAGGTTGAAAATCGTCCATTCTAGTTTAGTACCTAAATACCAGTGTAACGATAGTCAATTAATTAACTGTCAGGATCCAAAAGACCTACGGTTTGCTATTCTACATAGTAACTGTTGGATATTTTAAATTCACAATAAAGACACGTGCCGGCACTTAAGTTAGGTTTATTAAAGTATAAAAGATAGATAAAAAAGTACAAAAAAGATGTGTCGCAAACAAAGGTAACGTGAGGACTACTAAATGAAACAAAATTAAGACTATAAAAGCTTTCCCCCGATCTATCACTTGACCAATAAAATTTAAAATTAATCTAATCGATACATCTGCATCTTCGATCTGCCCTTCAAACAAGAGGTTACAGTGATAGACTGTGTATCAATGACGCCTAACTCTTTGAAAATAATTTAGGGTATTTAATTTCCACCAGCTACTCATGCTGGCGTGTGGGAAATCCTTTCGGTCAAAGCCGGAGGATAGGGCGGAAGGCCCTCCTCAGCCTCTTTTTAGGAATCGTGGGAATGGGTGGATGGTGCTTGGGGTGCGCCATCCTGTCAGAACCATACCGAATCTGCTGGTATATGAGGGTTGTTAGCATTTGGGCAAAGCGCAGTTAATCTGGGCATTATGTAATTTTGTAGTTGATCTAAGTACATTAGACGTAGCTAAAATTCGATTCAATCAATTGCTGCGTTTTGAACACTCCTTGGTTAAGCTAGGTGATGCTTCATGAATAGTACAGACAAAGTGAAAAACAAATAACCGAAGAACAGTATGCGGTACAGCGGTTAAAGGATAATGTAGCGAGCACGAGTATGTTTGCGTGCAATCGGGCACACGTGTACATGAACGGCTTATTGATTTGCCGACTAGCCGCGGGCGCCTTCCTTCATATGCGCCGTATTTGTAAATGTGTGTGTCGTACCTGCGTTCTGGAAAAGCAGTTAAACAGTTCAAAGAAAAAAGAAACTATCCGGGTGTTTCCAGAAGGTTCCCGACAAGTAAACAAGCAATGTGATCGAATGGAAAAGAATGAAGAAGCAATTCGACGCGTCACGGTAATAGATGACGAGTGGTTACCTGAAAATATAAAATACGACCAAGAAAACGACCCGGACTTGAAGAAGGTGATGGAATGAAAAAGAGACGGAAACGACCAACGTGGCAGCAAATTTCTTCCTCTACCCAAGTATTAAAATCATTATGGGCTCAGTGGGACTCAATGATTTTGGAGGATGGCATCCTGAAGCGTGTTGTTAAAAGGCCAGATGGAGAGGAAGATAGGAAGCAACTGGTTATTCCTCGAAACAAGGTTAGAGAGATGTTGCAGTATCTTCATGATAAGACGCTTGGGGAATTTCGAGAGGAAAAAGAAACTATCCGGATGTTTCCAGAGGGTTGCCGAAAGTAAACAAAAGAGTATTTAAAGGAAGAGACGATCGCCGAGAGAGGAAGAAATAAATTGACAGATGCAGAAATGAATCGAGAAATAAATGGATAGTGATAGCAGTGAAATAAATAGCGCAGAGAATATTGATATATCAACATTAGTGTAAATAAATAGTTTTTGTCGTTATCACTCTTAGAAGTAACTTTGTTAAACCCACGAACATTACAATAGGTACGCAAGAAACCAGGGTCGGCTTTAGAACTGCCTGGTTGGAATTATAACAACACATTTTACTAACTGTAAAATTAGAATGAAAATAAATTTTGAGTTTCATTTTAAGTAAAATCTTATAACAAAACAGATACTTTTAGGTTAAGGACTCCGCCTACCTACCACTTTCTTTTGCCAATTAGCTTTGTATAGGTAACTTCTGTTCTTCTTTAAATAAAATATTTTGGCGGTTAATCTAATAATAATAATATGTATTTTAGTGTATACTCGTAAAGTTTAGTTAGACATTTTCTTAATTAGCCTAAGTGGTGTTAGAACATCACAGCGTCGAGCTTTACGCAAAGATCACATGGAAGAGTAATCTCCTTAAGAAAATGTGCATCCATCTTGGCCGATTGTCCGATAGGTTGGTAAACTTAATTAAAGGAGATTAGTTGCCCAACGCAAACACACAAGCGTTTGTTTCCTCGATTTTATGGTAATCGGATTTCCCAGCATCTCTTCATGCAATTAGTCCGCAGCTTTCGTAGTTTATTTTAGGTAATAGGTTAAGTATTTTTTGTACTCCGCTTAGGTAAATAGTTAATGGATTATTGCTTAGTTGCTCTAGCATTATCAACATTCTATTTCCTAATTCCATGCCCTCATCGTAACTAATTTTATGAACATGACTTTTCACTTGAACGGTCATATTTACTGGGGAATTAGTATACCGAACCCATCCAAATTTGAACGAATGGTATCATTCTCGAATATTGACATTTAAACACGTCTAGTGCATCAAAAGATTAATGATTTTCGGTTAATAATTTGGACTTATTGGCAAATATCAAACTTTAGTAATTAGATTTGATTTAATGCCTGGCCAACTATGTTCAACGCAACTAGCAGGCCAGCATGGAATTTGCCTACTTTAACTCGACCACCTCTATGGCAGAAAACAAATGGAAAAAAGTAGGTGGGTGTAAATGTGTACATGTAGGTGTGTATTAGGTTGCGTGCATTCTAATGAAACGTTATGACCATTAAATTCTGGTTCAACATATACAGGGTGTTTCATTTATAATAATTAAGAAAAAACATGGCTTCTTGACACAAAATACAACAAAAAAGTGTTACATAATTTTTCAATCCAGTGACAATTGAGCTCGCAAATCGTCTTCGTAAATTTGAACGTACCATTTGTTTCATTACGGGCCTGGATCTAAGCGACTAACGTCGCTCAGCTGATCTAGTGTGAATGTAACAAGTACCTACCGGGAAGAAGCCGAATGCACTTCCACCTTGTAAAAAAAAAGGTAAAAGTGAAAAAGAAAAGCGTACATATTATAAAAAAATTGTCCGCCATTTGCTTCAACGCAACACTGACAGCGGCGTACCCAGTTGCTGCGAATTTTGGCCAAGATACCGGGAATATTTCTAATTATACGATAGGCATTGGTAATGTAACTCACCTACTAGAATGCACTATCACACTACTAATTATCCTTATTGTAGTAGTCTTTTATGAAATGACCACTAAATAAATTAACTAACACTAACACTATGTGTATTTATTCCAGTCACTTCTAGCAGTGTAATTATACGAGGCTATATCAATATTTAGCTTTTATTATTAAATGAAAACAAAATAACCAAAATTGGTCCCTCTGGACACACCCTTGTACTCCACGTGGGGTTAATGAGCCCTGCCAGGCAAAACTAACGTCAGAATGAGCAGTTTAACACATGTGTTTAGTCAAACTAGGTCTGCATCTTGTCTCAACTTTTACAACCATAATACATTTGTTTTCATACACTAGTACGTTATGTTACAAAACCTTTAACAAATGCTGGGTGGCCAGGGTTGTTTGTGCACCGCTTGTAACTATTCCGTAGTCGTTAGAATTTATTTTCTATTTAAAATAACATAATACTCGACGTCATGGGCCACATTAGGTCCACTTCAGTTTACGATCATGAGATTTTCAATTTGATAGATACGTAGTTTTTTTAACATGTTCAGTCTTCTAATGGACCTTAACGCGAGTGCATTTTCTTCGGCTGATCCGTAACCTAATACCAAACATTACCCAAAAAACAGCTGATTCCGACCTACTGAAGGTAAATTTTTCTACCATCAGCTGGCAATCGTAATTAATTTGCAATTGTGCAGGGCCGGCATCAAAACTGTTATTATTTTATAATTTTTTATTTTGTTTCAAAAGTCAAAAGTGTTATAACATTTTATTCTCCAAATGCCCGTAGGAGTCTGTGGTTTAAATATTAATTATTAAAGCTGGGACACCCTATATATAGTAGATTGCATATTGTATGTACGCACTAAGGGCTTAGGCTAGGTAATGGGAGAAAATGCACCAGCGACAGACAACATTTAGATGGGTTACTGCTAATTTATGTCTATAAAATTGCAATTTGTATTGGAACCCTTCATATGAACTACTTTACTTTGCGGCGAAACTTACAACTACGATGTGTTAAAAAATAAAATCAGTAATAATAAAATAATATAAAAAATTGAAGTTTTCACTTCGTACAGAAACAAACAGAACGTAGATTTGTATAGCAAAAAGTATAATAAAAATCTTAAACTGTGTTTTCATTGATTTCTAATGAAACCAGTCTAACTGTTTTGCATACTTAAAAAATATATTTGGAAAAATTTTTCTTCTTCTCCTACACCTGCTTTACATGAACACTGTATTGATATAATATCTCCATTTAAAGTAATTTTATCATTGATATCATGTGAATCATCTTTAAATCGGATGTTTGTAGACAAAGAGCAGTAAAATTCACTTAACTTGAAGGCTCTGTTTGAGATGGATTTTTCCGTAATTCTGCGATTTGATTTGCGTTAAACACGCGATTTCCTTCAAAAAAATTCTTTTCGATGATTTATATTATCCCAATCATATATAATGCTGATACTTATCATTTTATTGCATTTTATGAAATTCACAATTGCACTGTATGTTATAGGGACTGTAGGAAGTTAAACCTCATCGCCGCCATGTTTCTTAAGTTCCGCCCGTTTAACAGTTATTCATTTATATTTCAGTAAAGCAAAGTTTAGTCGATGTGTAAAAATAAGAAACAAGTTAGGTACGTTAAACTTTACCTATAATGAATTATATATTCGTGATCATTTCCCTCTCGTTCAGTAAGTGTAGGAAGTGATACCACATCGTCGCCATGTTTTTCAAGCTCCGCCCATATAACGGATCTCAACAGAAACTCGAATTCATTTATTTTTAGTTATTTAGTCGATGTGTAAAAATAAGTTAGGTACGTTAAACTTTATCTACAATAAATTATATATTCGTGATCATTTCCCTCTCGTTCAGTAAGTGGAAATTTGTTAGCGTTCAATTTTTTTTTTATTTGTTGTCACGGAAACAGAACTGATAGAAGTTCTAGAGAGTTAGACGTAATAAACTCTCTCGGTAATTGAATGCAAAAAAGTCCGGCTCGCGCCGCAGTTTATCTTATTGACCTGCTACAGAGCGCAGAAACTACCGTTTAGATAATAGATGGAAGTTCGTTAGTTTAATGGATGAAAACGAAAAGGAATGAGATTAATCGGAATGACATGGAAAACCGTACGTTTCTCGAATTCACGAACCCGCGACTTACAAATCTAATTCTTTAATGGGATCACAGCTTAAATGGATTTCCGTTAAATTTTCTCAAATAAAATCTCTTCAGAATTATAATTATCTACATGATATGTTATTGTATCTGCAACCATGTCACAAACATGAACATAACCTAATCTAACCTAACCCAACAACCTAAATACCTACAAATGGTAAGGGAATTATCCTTTCGAAATCATTGATGTTGGTACCTTTGCGACGAAAATTCATATCATGTCATTTCAGATTGCATAGAAACTCTTTGAAACATAGGTAAATATAAATACTCCTTCGTTTAAATTACACTAAGATATGTAGCAATCTGAGAAACCAGTTCAAAACATAACCTAACCTAAGTTAAAATCATCCATTTTTAAATGCTCATTAGTGCCTAAACAGGACGTTTCTAAAATAAGTAGCAAGTTTAGAAGAGGTGATATGCCGCTATAAAATACGACAGTTAAGTAAATGTTTGTTGTTTTGAGAAAAACGTATTTGAAAGTACAGGCAAGGTCGGTCCGGCCCTGGTAGTATCACGCAATGCCACTTAGCAGCATCCGTGTCGTATTTCTTTTGTATCTTTGTACTTATGTATTGTTTACTATTAGATTAAGTGTGAAGAAGAATAACGATGTTTCTATTTATAGCTAGTCTAGATTGTGTTCAGTCTATTTCTTATTCCCCTATTTTGTGTTCAACTCTTTTTGATCAAAGCAATAGTGGGGTTTAAATTTAATTTTTAAAAAATCACAGCCAACGATTCGCCAAGGTTGCTGGGCATTTTCAAGGCTAGTTTTATTTAGTAAAAGCTGTAATACTGGTGGAATTTGGTTAATATGAAAACTCTAGACACTAACATACGTTGTACGATTAAAGTAATAAATAAATAAAAACCACGTGGTGACAGTGACAGTATTACAGTTTTGACTAAATAAAACTAGCCTTGAAAAAGTTAAATAACCTAGGCAAAATGTTGGTTGTGGTTTTCAAATAAAATAAATTTAATTCCCAGTGTTGCTTTGACCAAAAAGAATAGACTTTGTTCATTTAAAGTTCTAGGCTTGTATTACATATTTATACAGATGAACTCATTAGAAGTAGATCAATGTCAGTGTCATAGGTTAGCGCAGAGTATCATAGGCATTGACCGATACATGAATTTCTAGATCAACATTTTCCAACAGCGCTTGTATCAAACATCAGTCAGAACGCTAGTGAATTGCACGACTGCGTAATATCGCTGCAAATGAAATACGTGAAATGCCGGACGGTTTTGTGTGACTCAATGATAATTTTTATAGTGTACGTAGGTATGTGTGTGTGTGTGTGTGTGTGTTGGTGTTATAATTAATTTTTTTCTAATGGGAGATAGAGCTGTTCGCAAATCACCTATAAGATTGGTAACGTACCTTGGCAATACCCCAATGATTGTTTGGAACTTTAATAAAATCTTATTACCTACCCAGATGATATTATTATACTTATTACAGTTTACATAATATTAATTTTTTCTTCCTTTTGTGTTCTCAATACCATGTCGAGGTGTACTTGCTCTTTTTGAATTTTTGAAAGTGTTTTATGTATCACTTTAGGAGACTATTATGTACAAGGAATTAAGAAATGCAAAACAGTTTTCCCAAAAAATGCATTACCACTTGTAAGGATCGTACTCTATACAAGTACTAAGAGGTACTCTTTCATTGTTTAATAACTACCGTTTAGCTATTAAACTGTATACGTGATTGGTATTTAATTCATTTGGTGGTAGACATTATATCCATTCACAATTTATAACTTAACTACATGGCTGCAAGTGCGAGTATCGTTTTCAATTAGTCTGCCGTTTTATTTGACTGCCGATGAATAATGGCACGGATAATTCCTACGATTAATAATCATTAGGAAAATGAGGAATGGAACTGGAGGATGAGATGAACGAGTACCTACTATCTACCTATAAACCTAGTGAGATGTATTAAGGAATGAGAGAGACGCGCTCTTTCTCTACGGGGGAAGCTCCGGCGTGGGTGAAGTCGTCGATAACAGCGCTGCGTTGACTGCGAAGATTTAGGACGAACGCTCCGGCTTTAACCAAGTTCGGAACAACTTCTAGTGCAGGTGTCTTACAGCCGCAATAACCATCCAAGTGGACTAATAATACCCATCATCAGCGGTTGCACGAACAAAAGCGTTCAAACTCGGAAGGATCAGTTCCGAAACTAAGGCGATCTCTAAGTAGTTTTAGCAAGACTTCCAATCGACTTATTGCGATTAAGCAAAATTGTAACTCGGATTTATCTATAAACGGAATAGACAGGAAGAAAAGTGAATGTTTCAAAGGAAAAACGAAATTGATTACTAACAATGGCACATTTAAAGTGAAAATTACTTTAAAACTTTTAAAGTATGATAATGTTTCTTAAATTATCTTCATTTCAATAGGTTCATCTGTGTAAAAACCCCTTCCAGTGGTGGATAATCAATAAAAAACAATTTTACGTTGATTGTTTCCCATCCTACATTCATCACTAATACATATGTGAGAATATATTCTCTTTCTTTCACAGGTTATACTGACAATTTTTGGAGTAATGGAAAACCGGAATTCGTTTAATATATGAACTATTGATGTGTTGTTTTAGTGTTATTTATTAGAGAAGTTACAAAGCAACTACTTAACTAATAACTGAATCGAAAAAGGAATTTTTAGAATTCAAATTCCAAATACTCATTTAGTCTCCGAAGAATCCTTTTCTCAATGGATAATACGCGACGCTTCATCCTGAAGCTGACTTAGTAATATTTCTGGTACTCAACGATCCCCGGACTCTTACAATTATTACTACCTCAGATTCTGAATGGTACTCATTCTGGTCTCGATTCCTAATAGAATGTTGGGGATGCACCATCTTTCTGGTTCCATTCCATATTACAAAATGTTCACTTCAGTCTCCCATGAGTCTCTTATAGTAGGCATGAAGCCGATATCACTAATTCGTGGAGGTTGTTGTGTATCGTTCAGGCAACTAATGTACCAATAGTACACTATACGTGACACTAACATGAAGACGATTTACTGTAGAACACCCATGAGTAGGTACTACTATCTTTCACAATTATTCTTCGAATATATCAAAATTTAATGGAAATAGACACTTGCTATTATATACGAAATACGTTTCACTGTTAGGTAATTCTAATATAATGTATAAATTGGTTAGAAGCGCAAAACACCTGCTAGAGCTTCCCATACTACTACCTCAACTCCAGATTTTCTAGTAGGAAAGCACTTCTATGATACGATTCCGTACATAGCATGCATTAACAAAGTAAATCTTCAATTACGTGCAGCTATGAGAATTATTACTGACACCTTGATGTCTATGCCACTTTGACTTTATGCATCAGAGAATATTGCTCGAGCCAATCTCTAACGTGAATTCACGTTAAAACNCTACGACGCGCTGATGATATCCAAAAAGATCGAAATCGCGATACGCGTCTGGCAGTTTCGACAGAATACAGACCACTTTGAATTATTTTATATCTTCTGTTGGTATTACTGTCTCACAAAATTTTATTGCCCCTTTGCCACCAAGTGTGATAAACTCGCTAACCATTGAATTTATGCTAATCTGTTCGAAATTTCTCTTCCACGAATTCCATATTCAATTTTATTATTATTATAATTAGTGATGTTATTTCGAAGCGATAAAATTCCGTATAACATTCTATTATTATTTAACGGCCAGGACAAGCAACAAAGCCTAAAGGTTTATGCCATTGCATAGCATTCAGGGGGACACCGGTTCGATTCCTAGTCCGTCTAGCCTGATTCCAATTTTTCTAGGGTTTCCTTGGATAATTTAGGTAAATACTCGGCCAGCAATATTTTACAGATAATCTTTCATTCTCTTCTGTCTTTATTTCGTGCGTCTTATCTTTCTCACCCAAAACACCACCCAGCCAGCCACAGGATTTCTAAAAGGAGACTAAAGAGGGTCTTCCGCCCACTAGCGTTAGTAGATGGTGGAAATGAAACAACTAATAGTTTTTTACGGATGCCCGAGAGAATTGAAGTTGACACCGGGCGGAACTGCGTGACAGAGTAATCTAATTTATACCATGGTAATCAGGAGAACACCACATCGGTTCGATTCCGAGTCCCCCGACCTTTTTCTTCTGTTGTTTATTGGGGAATCCATATCCACCACTACCACCACCTACACATTCCTACGATTCTTAAATGGGACTCTTCACTGCATTACACCACAATATAGGTCACTGAAACATAAGTTGGTAGTAATGGAACACAATAATGGTTTTGAAGGGTTATAATTGAAATTAGCAAAATATTCTAAACGCAATGACATTACGTATAATTTTAATCACAAAAAAACATTAAAAAGAAATGGTTATCACCCGATTTCATGCCCGCTTTAATATACAATAACTTTGGGCTTGTCAAGAATAAACAATTATAAATCTGCTACTGCTTGCACTAGTATAACCTATCAAAATCTGGATGGATTCTTCCGTTGTCGAATATTTATACCAAATAGGTACATTTTAGCCATAATGTTTCTCCATATCCTAACCTAATAGTTTCATTGGCAGGGATTTAGTCACAGCAACTACCACATCACATTGTAATGTTCGTGGGTTTAACAAAATTAACTGATAACGACAAAAACTATTTATTTACACTAATTATTATTGAACTTAAAAACACTATTAAATTATTACTAAACTTAGGTAATTAGTCTATTTATTTACAGTACTGTTGATATATCACTATTCACTGCTCTATTTATTTCACTTCTATCACTGTCAATTTATTTCTGGATTCACTTCTGCAACGGTCAATTTATTTCTCCTCTTCGGCGACCGTCTCTTTCTTTAAATACTCTTTTACTTCCTTTCGGGAACCTTCTCGAACCGTCCGGAAAAGTTTATTTTTCTTTGAACTGTTTACCTGCTTTCCAAGAACGCAGGTACGACACACACATTTACAAATACGGCGCACATGAAGAAAGGCGCCCGCGGCTAATCGGCGAATCGATAAGCCGCTCACACACACGTATGCCCGATCGCACACAAACATGGTCGTGCTCGCTACAATGTCTACGACGCCATGACCGAATAATGTCATTCAAAGACATTGGTGATTATTCTATTTAACCTTCTTACCCTACATCGTGTTCAATTCTTTTTAATCAAAGCAATACTGGGGTTAAAATCTTTTTATTTAAAAAAACATCCTTTAATTAGACACTAATAGTCAACTAATTCTAGAAAGTCGGATCTTGAGACAAATCGTCACTATAAACCTGTCCTATGCAGAATGATAGGACGTAGAGCATTTTTAATTTAGGGATGAGATTGACAAGGTTTTTTGGCGTAGTGCATCATCATAAAAAGAACTCATAAATGTTGTAAATGGTGTAAAAGAGGGTGCATGCAGTGGCGTTGACATTATCTTGCAACCCCGTACCTTCACCCTGTTCATAAATCGTCGTCCTTGGCAAACAGAATTTATGGCCCAGTTGTTCCTGGGAGAAGCTTTTATTTCGTAGAAACCAAAACGAACCGTTATAAATGTTTTATTTGCCCTGAAATGTCACGCTTTATTGTTTGCGAATGTGAGGCTTGCTCACCGTCCCTTTCGTGGACAGTGTAGTCCTTGGGTCCCAAACTCTATACTTTTTACACACGGCATACGTTATATATACAGATACACGTGTGTTTACAAAGGTCATTATTGCATGAGACTATTTAGATTAATCTACTTTGTAATTACGTTAGACATTAGGTAATTATTATTTCTAATAATAGAAACGGGTCTTCTCTAAGCATACGTTAGTCCTCTACTCATCTTATATCGAAAATTTCATTCAACTAATAAACCTTTTGTAAATACTACTAATGTGTTTATTATACTAACAATAAATTAAAATAGGAAGTACAATTTTAGTTTAGGCAATCAGCGTTGAGCTAGTCCTTAGAGTTACATGGTCAACCAATATAACTACATAATATATACAAGAAGGTGAATTAAATTTCAACTGGAATTTATTTCTACTTCTTG